>NC_054740.1:93040896-93228396 GCF_018143015.1 Lytechinus variegatus | reverse complement strand
AAAAATGTACATGTATAGCTTCACACATATATATATATATATACATATATATATATATATATATAAATCACTCTACAAAGTAACTAGAATATTTGAGATGTTAAGTACATTGGAAATTCATGACAAGATACCTGTTTAAGGTACTCTGAGATCGAATGATGATTGCTTGTTTTGGGTCCATTTTGAAGGTGCATTTAAAGGGACGGTCCGTGATGAAAAAAATATATATCTAAATAAATTTATTTAAATTCACAGAGCAAAATGCTGAAAATTTCATCAAAATTTGATAACAAATAACGAAGTTATTTAATCCTAAAATCATGAATATTCATAAGGTGGGCTGATGATATCACATCCCACATCCCCACTTTCCTTTTTATTACATGAAATCATCAATGTTTCATTATTTTCATACATGTGTTAATGGTGTGTCTTCATTATAATAAAATAAGCTGCGGCTATGAATAACTAATGCACTTAATCAGTTGTCAATCCAATTGTTTTAGTTCTTGGTAGAAAAATTTGGAATTAACCTAATTTCATATATGTACATGTACAAAATAACAAGCGGGGATATGGCATCATCAGCCCACCTAATGAATATTCATAAATACATGCCTAGAACTGTTTCACTGGAACACACTAAGAAATAAAGGTTCAAAATTGAACCCCGAAAGGTTGATGCAAAATCAGCACCCTATGGGTTAACAAAAATTGAACCCTGCGGTTGGGGTTCATTTTTGCACCCTGTGGGTTAAAAACTGCATCCGTAGGCATGGTAGGGGTTCTATTTAAAAATTAGGGGTGCAGTTTTGAACCCATAGGGTGCTGATTTTGCATCAACCTTTCGTGGTTCAATTTTGAACCTTTATTTCTTAGTGTGAATAATGCAGATCTTTAAAATTCAATGACTTCGCTATTTGTTATCTGATTTTGATCAAATTTTCATCATTTCGCTTTGTGAATTTTTTACTCTATTTCTTGAAATATAAATATATCTAGTTAACAGTATGGTTTTGAAATTCCATCAATTTTGACACTGCCGTACAAAATGGGGAGGTTGGGGACCTTGGACCCTCAAACTTTTTCTGACCAAGGAGGGGGGGGGGGAGAAAAGGGGAGGGATGAAATGTGATTTTTAACAAAATGTTTGCGTATTAAATTTTTTTGGCTCGTTCGCTTAGCTCGCACATTTTCATTTTTCTCGTCAGACTCTGCATTATGCACTCTGTGCGAATTGCGTGAAAACGAAAGGTCTGCAGACTATCAGATTTATCTAGAATTCTTCCCGTGGATGGGAATATAATAATAATAATAATAGTCAGTTCTTGTATAGCGCATAACACATTATGAATAACGTCTCTATGCGCTTCCAAAGACTTTCAGATTTGGTGATTGGTGATTTTTTTTTTACCTGATTGCTAAGAAAGCATGAATGCTTGTAAGCAAGCAACTAGAGGACCGACGGCTTAAGGTCCCCTCCGAAGGACCGTGTACTATGAGGATAAATGCCTTACCAAAGGGCACTAGCGCACCAAGTGGGAATCGAACCCGGGTCACCGGAATACGAATCCCCCGCTCTACCGACTGAGCTATCGGGTCTCCTTGAATATCATTACCCCGGCTGTAGCTCAAGCAGCCTTTCCAGTGCTTGGCATTTTAAGGGATAAATTCCTGCCAGGTACCCATTCACCTCATTGATATATAATGTCATTGATAAATTTTCGGATACGTTACGACAAGGTAACTTATTTAACATGACTAACATGTCCTAATTAAAGAAATAGGGGTATTCTACAAAAAAGGGGGAAAGCCCCCTCTCCTACAACGTCGACAAAATGTGCCATATTGTTCACACATGCAGATGAATGTGACTCCAGAAATCGAGACTGGGAAACGAATATGCAAAAATGATGTTAGTTAGACCTCCATCTGGGAAATTATACATACATTTTTATATATATAATATAATTGTCATAATAATTGCAATCATTGTACAGATAAGCCTGAATATTGATTACAATGCATATCCAATGACCAACATGCTCCTTCCGTCTTGACATTATAGGAATGATTTTAGCGTATGCATTCATGTCGTCAAGTGCTCTAGCTTTTACCATTCTGATTCGCTTAGTTCTAAAGCTCCCTCGCAAAGTAACATAAAAAAGTATTTCACCCAACACAAATACTAATTCCGAAAAATTCAAGTTTTAACTATATAGATATGTCTATTTTTGTCAAAAGGGCTTTGATTTTTTTCTAAAGGATAATTGGCTTGAAAGGGCCGTTGACTTCGTATACTCACATTTTTAGAGGGCATTGATGTATTTTACTTTTAGAATGAACATGGTTCGGTTGCTATATTCTGCCAATATTATTAGGAAATTGTACATTAGAGTCAGGATTCCTGTTTCGGATAAGGAGGGGAGAGTGGACAAAATATCACAAATTTTCAGCACTGTCTTCTCGCCAAATTTTAATACATAAATTTGGCACACGAAAAGAGTAAAAAGGGAACAATTCTTTATGTTAAATAAGATTTTAATGTCAAGTATAATGGTTTTACAAAGCATTTCGATGCTCTTTCAATTAAGTATTGCATTGAATACTATAAAAAAAATCAAGTTATCAAAATTATTGGGGAGCAAATCGATGTCTGTCCCCCAATATTATCATTGGGACGATTGGCAACGATTTTGTATTCATGGGGTTTTTGTGAATTCAAATGCATTCATTTTAATGTATAACACCAATTATGGCATAATGGGTGTATACACGTAGATGCAATTGTTATGAAAATAATTTTCAAGCATTTTTAATACATTTGATATTTTTGCTTTAGGTCGCTACGCTCCATCGCATAAAAATGAAAACATTTTGGGTTCCAGGGTCGGGGGACTAGGTGCTTGGTCAGAAAAGTATAGCCACTGACATTCACATATGCTGCCCACAGTAGGACATTCACATTTTATTTTCTTCGAAAATTTCTCAATGCCCCCCCCCCCAAAAAAAAAATTAAAAAAAAATATTCTAAAACCGCGACTGCAACTATGCCAAGGCCTATGTGATATACAAGGGAACAATTTCTTTCTGGTCTTTTTTTTTGGGGGGGGGGAGTTGACTGATGCCCAATATCAGAACAGGGGCGGCTGAATAAGTATTATGTTTTCCAATATTAAATTCTTTTTTTTTCTTTGTAAAACGGATAAATATTAGCTTAGAAAATCACAACATTTTTGGCTCGAGCTTCTCGCTCGCATCTATTGTTAGTAAGGTACTTGTCATGTTCATGGTTACAAAAATGCATAGAATGCCAATTTTCAGATTGGAATATCACAAATATTTGACTCGCGTTTCGCACTCGCATCAATTATTGTTTAGTAAGGTACTCTGTTCCTGGTAACAAAAAATGCTAATAATGTCAATTTTGGAGGTTAAGATATAACAAAATTTCATCTCGCGCTTCGCGCTCGCATTATTTTACTGTTGAGATATATATATCCTAAATAAATTCCTTAACAGTTTTCTTATTTGTTCGGTATATTTAAACATTTCAGCTCGCGCTTCGCGCTCGCGTTATTCTTTGGTGAGGTACACATCTTTTTCGTGATTTAGAAAAAAATGCTCTGAATGTTTCCTTGTCTGATTACATGATATTTCCAAAAGTTTGAGCTCGCGGATCGCGCTCGAAACATTTCGCAAGGATGACATTTTAAAAGTGATTGACCAAAAGATTCAGATTTGATTTTTTTTACAAACGGCTCACTGGCATAAAATATCTCGCGGGAAAATAATGCCTAAATATTTATCTTATCTATCAGAAATCACTTTAAAATATTTTGCCAAACTTAATTACTACAAAATACACAA
The DNA here is from genome assembly GCF_018143015.1 of Lytechinus variegatus. Taxonomy (NCBI): domain Eukaryota; kingdom Metazoa; phylum Echinodermata; class Echinoidea; order Temnopleuroida; family Toxopneustidae; genus Lytechinus; species Lytechinus variegatus. Next base: position 93,224,526 of record NC_054740.1, on the reverse strand, counting down.
CTACTTTGCGCAGATAATCAGATTGTGAACATATCCGTATGCACCAAAATGCCCATTTGACATAATGCCCTTTTGGCTTAAACACCCCTGTTGCACCCACAAATGTAATAACGCCCACAAATGTAATAACACTTTACCCACAAATGTAATAACGCCCACAAATGTAATACACTTTACCCACAATGTAATAATTTCACCCACAAATGTAATAATGCACTTTACCCACAAATGTAATAATTTTTGATCGCCCACAAATGTAATAATGACTTTACCCACAAATGTAATAAATTTGAAGGGATTTTTGGCAAATCCGTTCTGAACTAAAATCGTATAGTAATGCGTTCATATAGCACAAAAGTGCAAAGTCTCTTTTCCTGACCCGGTTCATTAACAAATCATAATATAAATCCAAAGTATTTTTTCCAGACCCGGTTGTTTCAAAAATTATAATATAAATCCAAAGTCTTTATTCCAGACCCGGTTGTTTCAAAAATAATAATATGAGCCCGAAGTCTTTATTCCAGACCCGGTTGTTTCAAAAATTATAATATATGTACAAAAAATTTATTCCAGACCCGGTTGTTTCAAAAATAATCATATGAGCCTAAAATCTTTATTCCAGACCCGTTTGTTTCAAAAATGATAATATAAGTCCAAAGTCTTTTCTCTAGACCCGGTTGTTTAAAAAGTTATAATATAAATCCAAAGTCTTTTTCCAGACCCTGTTGTTTCAAAAATTATAATATAAATCCAAAGTCTTTATTCCAGACCCGGTTGTTTAAAAAATAATAATATAAGTCCAAAGTCTTTATTCCAGACCCGATTGTTTCAAATATTAATATATAAGTCCAAACTAAGATACAATAATGATGTTCCGGTGGAATAAATATGAGAATCGAGCCTAGTCTTCTCTCCAGACCCAGTTAATTAAAACTGGTAGAATCAAAGTCTTTGTTGTTGTTTTAAATTATACTGAACGTATTGTGAATATACGCGCTATGAGTAAATTGAGAATCAAGCATAGTCTTTTCTCCAGACCCGGTTATTTAAAACAAAAACTAAAACCCACATAGTAATGCCTTCATATAGCACAAAAGTCCAAAGTCTTTTTCCAGACACAGTAGTTTCAAAAATGATAATGTAAGTCCAAAGTCTTTTTTCCAGACCCAGTTATTTCAAAAATTATAATACAAGTCCAAACTAAGATATCATAATGATATTCCAGTGGAAAAAAAGAAAATCGAGCTTAGTCTTTTCTCCAAACCCTGTTATTCAAAAATTGTAAATAACAATACAACAACAACAACAAAAACCATATAAAGACCCTATAATCTTAGGGATAAGCCGTCAGTCATAAGGACCATAAGTCATTAATACTAACTGGTCATAAGGACCGCTAGTCATAACGTGTAAAATCCTATACCCAAAAGCTCGCTAGTCATAATAGGCAAAAGGGGTCGCTAGTCATAAGGTCATAAGGACCATAAGTCATAAGGTCCGATTTTCATAATGCAAGATAAGGGTTGCTATTCATAATGGACCATAAGGGTAATTGATCATAAGGATCGCCAGTCATAATCAACAATGAGGGTCGGAATTCATAATACTAGATGAGGGTCGCTAGTCATAAAAAGGAAGAGGCTACATTGATCATAAGGGTCGCCAGTCATAATAGGGGATGAGGGTCGCCAGTCATAATGGTAGAAGAGGTTCGCCAGTCATAATAATGGATGAGGGTCGCTATTCATAATAGTAGAAAGGGTTCGCCAGTCATAATAGTTGATGAGGGTCGCCAGTCATAATGATAGATGAGGGTCGCCAGTCATAATAGTAGAAGGGGTTCGCCAGTCATAATGGTAGATGAGGGTCGCTATTCATAAAGTAGAAAGGGTTCGCCAGTCATAATGATAGATGAGGGTCGCCAGTCATAAAAGTAGAAGGGGTTCGCCAGTCATAATAATGGATGAGGGTCGCTAGTCATAATAATAGATGAGGTTCGCCAGTCATAATAGTGGATGAGGGTCGCTATTCATAATAGTAGAAGGGGTTCGCCAGTCATAATAATGGATGAGGGTCGCTAGTCATAATAATAGATGAGGTTCGCCAGTCATAATAGTGGATGAGGGTCGCTATTCATAATAGTAGCAGGGGTTCGCCAGTCATAATAATGGATGAGGGTCGCTAGTCATAATAGTAGAAGGGGTTCGCCAGTCACAATAACGGATGAGGGTCGCTATTCATAATAGTAGAAAGGGTTCGCCAGTCATAATGATAGATGAGGGTCGCCAGTCATAATAGTAGAAGGGGTTCGCCAGTCATAATAATGGATGAGGGTCGCCAGTCATAACAATGGATGAGGGTCGCCAGTCATAATGGTAGAAGGGGTTCGCCAGTCACAATAATGGATGAGGGTCGCTATTCATAATAGTAGAAAGGGTTCGCCAGTCATAATGGTAGATGAGGGTCGCTAGTCATAATAGTAAAAGGTTCGCCAGTCATAATAATGAATGAGGGTCGCCAGTCATAAAAGGAGAAAGGGTTCGCCAGTCATAATAATGAATGAGGGTCGCCAGTCATAATAGGAGAAAGGGTTCGCCAGTCATAATAATGGATGAGGGTCGCCAGTCATAATAGGAGAAAGGGTTCGCCAGTCATAATAATGGGAGGGGTCGCCAGTCATAATAGGAAAAGGGTTCGCCAGTCATAATAATGGATGAGGATCGCCAGTCATAATACTAAAAGGGGTTCGCCAGTCATAATAATAGATGAGGGTCGCTAGTCATAATAGTAGATGGGGTTCGCCAGTCATAATACTGGATGAGGGTCGCTATTCATAATAATGGATGAGGGTCGCCAGTCATAATAGTGGAAGAGGTCGCCAATCATAATAGTAGAAGGGGTTCGCCAGACATAATAATGGATGAGGGTCGCTATTCATAATAATGGATGGGGTTCGCCAGTCATGATACTGGATGAGGGTCGCTATTCATAATAATGGATGGGGTTCGCCAGTCATAATAGTGGATGAGGGTCGCCAGTCATAATATTAGAAGGGGTTCGCCAGTCATAATAATGGATGAGGGTCGCCAGTCATAATAATGGATGAGGGTCGCCAGTCATAATGGTAGATGAGGGTCGCCAGTCATAAAAGTAGAAGGGGTTCGCCAGTCATAATAATGGATGAGGGTCGCTATTCACAATAGAACAAAGGGTTCGCCAGTCATAATAATGGATGAGGGTCGCCAGTCCTAATAGTAGAAAGGGTTCGCCAGTCATAATCGTAGATGAGGGTCGCTATTCATAATAGTAGAAAGGGTTCGCCAGTCATAATGATAGATGAGGGTCGCCAGTCATAAAAGTAGAAAGGGTTCGCCAGTCATAATAGTGGATGAGGGTCGCTATTCATAATAGTAGCAGGGTTCGCCAGTCATAATAATGGATGAGGGTCGCTAGTCATAATAGTAGAAGGGGTTCGCCAGTCACAATAACGGATGAGGGTCGCTATTCATAATAGTAGAAAGGGTTCGCCAGTCATAATGATAGATGAGGGTCGCCAGTCATAATAGTAGAAGGGGTTCGCCAGTCATAATAATGGATGAGGGTCGCCAGTCATAACAATGGATGAGGGTCGCCAGTCATAATGGTAGAAGGGTTCGCCAGTCACAATAATGGATGAGGGTCGCTATTCATAATAGTAGAAAGGGTTCGCCAGTCATAATGGTAGATGAGGGTCGCTAGTCATAATAGTAGAAAGGGTTCGCCAGTCATAATAATGAATGAGGGTCGCCAGTCATAAAAGGAGAAAGGTTCGCCAGTCATAATAATGAATGAGGGTCGCCAGTCATAATAGGAGAAAGGGTTCGCCAGTCATAATAATGGATGAGGGTCGCCAGTCATAATAGGAGAAAGGGTTCGCCAGTCATATAATGGATGAGGGTCGCCAGTCATAATAGGAGAAAGGGTTCGCCAGTCATAATAATGGATGAGGATCGCCAGTCATAATACTAAAAGGGGTTCGCCAGTCATAATAATAGATGAGGGTCGCTAGTCATAATAGTAGATGGGGTTCGCCAGTCATAATACTGGATGAGGGTCGCTATTCATAATAATGGATGAGGGTCGCCAGTCATAATAGTGGAAGAGGGTCGCCAATCATAATAGTAGAAGGGGTTCGCCAGTCATAATAATGGATGAGGGTCGCTATTCATAATAATGGATGGGGTTCGCCAGTCATGATACTGGATGAGGGTCGCTATTCATAATAATGGATGAGGGTCGCCAGTCATAATAGTGGAAGAGGGTCGCCAATCATAATAGTAGAAGGGGTTCGCCAGTCATAATAATGGATGAGGGTCGCTATTCATAATAATGGATGGGGTTCGCCAGTCATGATACTGGATGAGGGTCGCTATTCATAATAATGGATGGGGTTCGCTAGTCATAATAATAGATGAGGTTCGCCAGTCATAATAGTGGATGAGGGTCGCTATTCATAATAGTAGCAGGGGTTCGCCAGTCATAATAATGGATGAGGGTCGCTAGTCATAATAATAGATGAGGTTCGCCAGTCATAAAAGTAGAAGGGGTTCGCCAGTCATAATGGTAGATGAGGGTCGCCAGTCATAATAGGAGAAAGGGTTCGCCAGTCATAATAATGAATGAGGGTCGCCAGTCATAATAGGAGAAAGGGTTCGCCAGTCATAATAATGGATGAGGGTCGCCAGTCATAATACTAAAAGGGGTTCGCCAGTCACAAAAGTAGAAGGGGTTCGCCAGTCATAATGGTAGATGAGGTTTGCTATTCATAATAGTAGAAGGGGTTCGCCAGTCATAATAATGGATGAGGGTCGCCAGTCATAATACTAAAAGGGGTTCGCCAGTCACAAAAGTAGAAGGGGTTCGCCAGTCATAATGGTAGATGAGGTTTGCTATTCATAATAGTAGAAGGGGTTCGCCAGTCATAATAATGGATGAGGGTCGCTAGTCATAATAGTAGAAGGGGTTCGCCAGTCACAATAATGGATGAGGGTCGCTATTCATAATAGTAGAAAGGGTTCGCCAGTCATAATGGTAGATGAGGGTCGCTATTCATAATAGTAGAAAGGGTTCGCCAGTCATAATAATGGATGAGGGTCGCATGCAGTCATAATAGAAGAAAGGGTTCGCCAGTCATAATAGTAGATGGGTCGATAGTCATAATGGTAGCTGAGGTAGATGATAGATTTGCGTATTGACCTTCAACCCACTACATTTAGCAAATGAATCCAAAATATTTAGTACATTACAGAAACTGGCAGCTGTACCATCGAGAAATAAAACTGTGTCATCCGCATATTAAAGAACTTTGTATTCTTTTAAGCCAACATAAATTCATTTGACAGAGTGTGAATTTCGAATTAACAACCCAAGAATTTTAGAGCATAGCAAAAACGAATCTTAATGTCATTTGCCCAATGACTATAACACTAGAATATGCATTTTGATAAAGTATTTTTATTCATGTCATGAAAGATTTGCCAAATTTAAAATGGAAAGCGTTTTAAACAAAAAATCATGAAAAATCAGAAATCAGGAATATGTTTCTTCTCCGTATACACAATTAAATCATACAAAATTTTCCTATTTTCACCAATAAATCGTCCAGACAAGAATCCTGATTGATTCACATGAATAATTATATGGTAATACTTTTTAAAGTCTGTGAACAATACAACTTTACAACAGTTTATAAACAACATTCAACAATGAAATTGATTTCCAATTTTTGATGAAATGTCTTACTTTGTCACCTTAAGGAATTAATGTTATCAAGCCATTATTGTTTGTGAGATTGATAATTTTCCAGAAATATAAGCAAATTTTATACTTCGTACCAAGAATATACCTAAGTCCTGAAAGAATGCTTAAAAAAATCAGTTGTAAATCCGTCTCGTCCAGGAGGCTTATTACTTTTCATATTTTTTTTTATGCAAAATCAACTTCACTGTAAGATATTTCTCCTTAAGAAGAATCGTCTTCTCTGTAAGACTATGGAAACCCTCTCTCTCTAATAGATAAAAAAAGGTTCTTCAGCATCACTATTTGCATGATATTTATATAACTGTTCATTATATGAGCCAATTTCTCTTAAAATGTCTGTTTGTTTTGCAATACTGTACCATTATCATGAATCAATTCAACAAATGTTTATTTCTGCTATCCTCTGCTTTTCAAGATAAAAAATATTTAGACGGTTTTTCTCCATATTGCATTATTTGAAGTCTTATCTAAATTGTTCTAATTATTTCCTAAGTAGCATAATTTTTGTAAATTTTCTCCAGTATTTATATTTTGGTCTAGAAGTTTGTCTTTGTTAAGTATTTCAATTTCGAGGTTTTTTCTACACTTTCTTCTTTTCTCTTCTCTCTTATTACATACAATATAGTCGCTGCTCTCAACTCCATCAACAGCAGGGGCGGATCTAGCCTTCGCCAATAGGGGGGGGGGGCGGAATTTTTTCAGACATATTTTCCCCGATCGGCCACTCGAAGATGATTTTTGGTTTCTTTGAAGGGGTAATCCTAATACTCACTTCTTAGCTTTATTCCTATGAATAAACATTTATAGACAATATCATATCTTTATTTATATAATGTGAGCGCAAAGCGCGAGCTAATTTTTTGGGGAATCTTTTGTATTTTTTTCTGAAAAAGATGTGCATGCAAATGAATAACTACTACAAACGTGAAGCGCGAGCAAAAATGACTGAATGGCTGATTTTGTGGACAACTCTCCATTTGTTTTGTACACATATTTTCAGATTTTCCCCTTTATTTTACATATTTCACATTATCACCTCCTGATCTTGACATATATGGTGTGGATTATATTTTCCCATGACATATGTTGTGCTCAGAAGGAGGCATGATGCAACTTGAAAGATAATGAGGAAAATCTGAAAATTTGTGTACAAAACAAATGGAGAGTTGTCCACAAAATCAGCCATATTGAAGCACGTTTGCCAATTTGAGGATGCCCATAGAAAGTACAACAATAGTTTTCAAACTCCCATAACTTGCTTATTTCATAACCGATTTTGATGATACTTTTTTTAAAATTGATCCTTTCATATTTTACTCTTTCAAGTAAAATTGCCTCTCTTCTTGGGTTTTAGTTTCCTTTAAAGGACAAGTCCACCCCAACAAAAACTTGATTTGGATAAAAAGAGAAAAATTCAACAAGCATAACACTGAAAATTTCATAAAAATCGGATGTAAATTAAGAAAGTTAGGGCATTTTAAAGTTTCGCTTAAATTTTCAACAAAATAGTTATATGAACGAGCCAGTTAAATCCAAATGAGAGAGTTGATGACATCACTCACTCACTATTTCTTTTGTATTTTGTTAAATGAAATATGAAATATTTTTATTTTCTCGTCATTGTCTGTGAAATGAAGTTTCATTCCTGCCTGAACACGTGGAATTCCATTATTTTAACATTTTGTGCTTCACGCAAGGAGGTCCTAATCGTCAAATTCGAAAAAATTGAAATATTGTATAATTCAAAAGATAAAAAACAAAAGAAATAGTGAGTGAGTGACATCATCGACTCTCTCATTTGGATGCAACTGGCTCGTTTATATAACTATTTTGTTGAAAATAAGCGAAACTTTGAAATGTCATAACTTTTTTATTTTACATCCGATTTTGATGAATTTTTCATCATTGTGCTTGTCTGATTTTTCTCTATTGATTCAAATCAACATTTTTCTGAGGTGGACTTGACCTTTAATATAGCGAGCGCAAAGCGCGAGCAGAAATTTTTGATATATACGTTTTGATGTAATGAAAAATGATCTGTTAACGGCTGCTTGCAGTTAGCCTAAGAACGTTATATATTTCAATAATCAAATAATGCGAGCGCGAAGCGCGAGCTAAAAATTTTGACATTTCTACCTGAAAAACGAAATTCTGAGCACTTTTTGTCATCGTAAAAAGGATAAGTATGTAACTAAACAATTGATGCGAGCGCGAAGTGCGAGCGGAAAAATTCGAGATTTACACCAGTGGCGTAACAGGCGGGGGGGGGGGCAGGGGGCAAGCTGCCCCCGGCGGATTTCACCGGGAAAATAAAAAAAACGGGAAAAATAAAAGGGATGGAGAAAGAAAGGGAAAGGGAAGGAAAGAGAGAAAGGAAAGGAGGAAAAGGAAAGAGAAAGGAAAAGTGGAAAGAAAACAAGGAAAAATATATTTTTTGAAATAGAAAAGGAAGGAAAGCGGGAAGAAGAACGAAAGAAAAACATTTGAGAAAGAACAAATCATTCTGAAATAGACCTATATAGTGCAATAGCATGATGGGAAATAAATTAAAAGATGGCAAACAATAACGGGAAATGAAGGCAAGGCAGAATGGAATTAGTCCAAAGCTAAATTGGAAAACAAAGAAAAGGACAAGAAATAAAAACTTAATAACACGACCGGGCTGACGAGGATAGAAAATAGAGAGCGGGAAAAAAGAGGAACTGCATACAACATTGTGATATTAGCTTGCTAAATTTTATGCAAAAAAAGCTACCGGGGCTTTGCCCCAGACCCCAAGCAGTAGGGGCTCTTCATCTATGACCTTCAAATGGCTCTATTACGCCCCCTCCCCCTTAGGGACCCTTCCTACATTAAGCTTTACGTTCAATCACTGGTTTACAGGCGGGGGGGGTCTTGGTTCAACACCCAAGAGGAAATAAAAGAATTTATGGGAGACAACGTATAATGAAATATGTTATTTGCTGAATATAATGGAGAAATCTATCACATAATTAGAATTTAATTTCAATAGGCAATTTTTTTCCAGCTCGCTTTGCTCGCTGGCGACTCCCCCCCCCCCACATTGCTATGTTTTGCCCCTCTCAAAATATCTGGTTCAACTGGGTTGAATAAATGTGTTGTGTAAAAGCTATATTCTGTATATACCCGCAATTTGATTAAATAGCGGCAATCTGCGAGGTTTAAATGGCTTTGAGATCCAGAAGTTCCGGGGGCTCCGCCCCAGACCCCAACCGCATAGCACTGCCGTATATGAGTATGGAAGGGTTGGGCCATGGTCCCCAAAAGTTTTACCATGTAAAAAAACATATCTCAAAGTTAGATTCTCATGAAAAGGTGATTTTTTTTCGCTTCGCTCGCTCGGGACTTATATTAACCAGCTTTTTAGCACATGCGCCATACTGCGCCCCTTGATTTTTGTTTTGTTTACTCTGCACGCTACTGCCGCAAATAATCCTGTTAACAGTGGCGTACAGATCACAAAAAAGGGATGGAAAGAGAAAAGAGTGAAATATATTCTCTGGATATCATGTCAAAATCTATCACAAAATTGGATTTTTGTATTAAAAATGTCAAAATTTTTGCTCGCTCGCTCGCATCGCTCTCTCGCAACTTTTTTTTAAAAGATAAATTCTGCCTGATACACAATGTCTTGCCCTTTCGAAATCGTCGCCTAATTACACCATTGCGCCTGTTTATACCATGATATGACCGGAAATTTTTGGCACTTGCCCCCCCCCCCTCCCCCCTTGGCCACCGACCCCTGTTACGCCGCTGTTTACACCTAAAAACGGGACACTCCATTCATGTTTTGTAAATCGTGAAAAGGATGAGTAATTGGATATCTTTCTACATTGATATTGCGAGCGCAAAGCCCGAGCACATTTATTTTTATATTGCGGATTAAAACCCGGGATTAAAACTGGATAATGATTTATACAGAGAACAAGCTGCGTATCTGAATAAACGCGCGCGTGTTTCAGATTTAGACCTAGAATCTGAATGGGCATTCTAAATACCTTTTTTTATCGTTAAAATCGATAAAGTGAGCGCGAAGCGGGAGCTTAAAACATTTGATATTCCGATCTGAAAAGGGTCAATTTAAGCTCTGTATTTCAAGCACTTTGTAGGAAAAATTGTGAGGTGGGTATGGATGACATTAAAAAAAAGAGTTTCATTATTTTAATTTCATTCAAAAGTTTCATTATTATTACTTTTGAGTTTTGACATAGGACCAGGACATTCCAAAAGCATTATGTCATCATATGAAAATTATGACTATATCTTCTTATTTCTCTTCCTAAGCGCAAGATAAAACTTGTCGATATTGCATCCTGAAAAAAGGGACAATTTGATTCTTGAATTAATATCTTATTTATTAACCTAATAAGCCTAATGTGAGAGTGTGAAATCTATTAATATTATGGCCTGAAAACTGTACATTTAAAGCACTTTTGTATTTATGATTTATGAAGAAGATGCGTGAGTTGATAGATTTTCAACAATCAATGCGAGCGCGAATCGCGATCCGAAATTTTTAAAAATTCAGACCATAAAACAAAAAGTTTTGCAGAGCACTTTTTAAAAATCAATTTGTAAATCAAACAAAATAATGAATGTACGATTTCTGAGCTGAAATATGTTTTCTATGTTGACTTCAAATTTTGATATTTCAATCTCCATATTGATATGTAAATCAACTAACATGCAATGCGAGCGCGAAGCGCAAGCGATTTTTTTATAGTGACATTAAGGATTTTAAAAATCATTTTCCTAGGCTTCCCCTCATCTTATTTTATTCACTCGTCTTCCTCTTCTTGTGTTTCCCCTTTTTTCTCCTCTCTTTTCCCTTCTTTTTCTTTCTTTCTTTCTTCCCCCTTTTACTTTTTTTTGCTCCGCCAATGGGGGGGGGGGGCCCCTCGGGCCCCTAGATCCGCCTATGAACAGTGTATAAACAAAACAACTGATATTCAATAATAAATCTGAGTTTCTCTTTTCTAACAGTTTCAAAAGCTTTACCATGAAGACAATCAATATCAAGATACTGTAAGAACATTTATCTAACACAATCTCTAAACTGATCATTGTGTGATCGGTACGATATCCTAAATCAATATCACATTTTCTAACCAAAGAAATAATATCTGCAGATATCAAAAATAATGTTTTGTACTTTGCTTCAATGGTGTGGACTGTCTCCAAGTATAACATTTTGAATTTGGATTTAACTGACGCCATGGATCTACTAAATTAACTCACTGACTCAAAACTTTGGACCAGGTTCCAATCACCACATAGGATTTTATGAGGATCATCATAGTCCAATAAGATATTTTCTATACATCTAAAAAATCTAGGGTCATTTTGCCCATACAATGATATCAATGAAATAAGCAACATAGTTTCCATCAGTATCGCATTTTACTCTCTTAATAACAAGTTGTATATTTTTATCAAATAATATAGCATTGCATTAGATGATTTATATGAGAAAAAAAAACCTTCCTCTCACTCCTTTAATATGTTTTCTTCCAAATCCTTTACAAAATGAGTGTCCTGTAAACAATTAATATTTGTTTTTTTTTTCCTTTTCAAAAAATGAAATGTATAATATGAAGGAATAATTTCATGCTCATATCATATTCAACATCAACTAAAAAAAAATATAATATAGATAGAAAAGACATTTTTCTGTAAAAAAAAAACCTCTATTGAAAAAAGGGCTTTTAGAAAATACTGTCGTACAGGTTTAGGTCAACACTATCTTAAATGCATATATTCAAAGAAGATTTCCTTGTTATTGGAATTATTCACAATCTACACCTTTTCGCCTAAAGATAATTTAATTTTTTAGGGGAGGGTGTCATTTCTAACAACTTCTGCTGGTTATGATGAAAAAAAAATCGCCGTAGGTAAAAAAATGCCCTTTTTCAAAAGTAAAAAGCCTTTTGGCAAAATGAAATGTGCTCTTTTTTCAAAACTAAATACTGTTCTTGAAGTCCAACATAAAACATTTCAGGATGGTCACAAAAGTAATGTCAATAACATTAGATAATTTATCTTTTTAAAGGGTGTCATTTTTAATAGCTCCTGCTGGTTATGATTTAAAAAAAAATCCCATTTTTCAAAATAAAAATGTGCTCTTATTCGAAATTAAATACCTTTTTGAACTACAACATAATACATATAAGGCTTGAAAATCACCGTTTTTGTGTATTTTTGTGTTCTCACGCTTTGCGCCCACCTCAGCTATTATGTAGCAAAGTTCCCTTCTACTGACAGGCAAACCACTTCCACTATCATGGCGAGCGACCCTCTTCTACTAATAAGACTAGCGACCCTCATCTACTATTATGACTAGCAAACCCCTACTACACTGTAAAAATTAATTGCTAATTCAGCACTTACAGTGCTTGTATAGTGACTGCACTAGTAGTGCTGATTTTCTAGTTCACATTTAAACTAGAAAATCAACACTCCCAGTGCAGTCACTATACAAGCACTGTAAGCGCTAAATTAGCACCTCATTTTTTACAATATACTATTATGACTGGCGACCCTCATCCATTATTATGACTGGCGAACCCCATCTACTATTATGACTAGCGACCCTCATCTTCCATTATGACTGGCGAACCCCTTCTACTATTATGACTGGCGACCCTCATCCATTATTATGACTGGCGACCCTCATCCATTATTATGACTGGCGAACCCCATCTACTATTATGACTAGCGACCCTCATCTACCATTATGACTGGCGAATCCCTTCTAATATTATGACTGGCGACCCTCATCCATTATTATGACTGGCGAACCCTTTCTACTATTATGAATAGCGACCCTCATCTACCATTATGACTGGCGAACCCTTTCTACTATTATGACTAGCGACCCTCATCTACCATTATGACTGGCGAACCCTTTCTACTATTATGAATAGCGACCCTCATCCATTATTGTGACTGGCGAACCCCTTCTACCATTATGACTGGCGACCCTCATCCATTGTTATGACTGGCGACCCTCATCCATTATTATGACTGGCGAACTCTTTCTACTATTATGAATAGCGACCCTCATCCATTATTATGACTGGCGACCCTCTTCCATTATTATGACTGGCGAACCCTTTCTACTATTATGAATAGCGACCCTCATCCACTATTATGACTGGCGACCCTCATCCATTATTATGACTGGCGACCCTCATCCATTATTATGACTGGCGAACCCTTTCTACTATTATGAATAGCGACCCTCATCCACTATTATGACTGGCGACCCTCATCCACTATTATGACTGGCGACCCTCATCCATTATTATGACTGGCGAACCCTTTCTACTATTATGAATAGCGACCCTCATCCACTATTATGACTGGCGAACCCCATCTACTATTATGACTGGCGACCCTCATCCATTATTATGACTGGCGACCCTCTTCCATTATTATGACTGGCGAACCCATTCTACTATTATGAATAGCGACCCTCATCCATTATTATGACTGGCGAACCCCTTCTAATATTATGACTGGCGACCCTCATCCATTATTATGACTAGCGACCCTCATCTACCATTATGACTGGCGAACCCCTTCTAATATTATGACTGGCGACCCTCATCCATTATTATGACTAGCGACCCTCATCTACCATTATGACTGGCGAACCCCTTCTAATATTATGACTGGCGACCCTCATCCATTATTATGACTGGCAAACCCTTTCTACTATTATGACTAGCGACCCTCATCTACCATTATGACTGGCGAACCCCTTCTACTATTATGACTGGCGACCCTCATCCATTATTATGACTGGCGACCCTCATCCATTATTATGACTGGCGAACCCTCTCTACTCTTATGAATAGCGACCCTCATCTACCATTATGACTGGCGACCCTCATCCATTATTATGACTGGCGAACCCCATCTACTATTATGACTAGCGACCCTCATCTACTATTATGACTGGCGACCCTCATCCATTATTATGACTGGCGAACCCTTTCTACTATTATGAATAGCGACCCTCATCCATTATTATGACTGGCGACCCTCATCCATTATTATGACTGGCGACCCTCATCCATTATTATGACTGGCGAACCCCATCTACTATTATGACTAGCGACCCTCATCTACCATTATGACTGGCGAACCCCTTCTAATATTATGACTGGCGACCCTCATCCATTATTATGACTGGCGAACCCTTTCTACTATTATGAATAGCGACCCTCATCCATTATTATGACTGGCGACCCTCATCCACTATTATGACTGGCGACCCTCATCCATTATTATGACTGGCGAACCCTTTCTGCTATTATGAATAGCGACCCTCATCTACCATTATGACTGGCGAACCCCTTCTACTATTATGACTGGCGACCCTCATCCATTATTATGACTGGCGACCCTCATCCATTATTATGACTGGCGAACCCTTTCTACTATTATGAATAACGACCCTCATCCACTATTATGACTGGCGACCCTCATCTACCATTATGACTGGCGAACCCCTTCTAATATTATGACTGGCGACCCTCATCCATTATTATGACTGGCGAACCCTTTCTACTATTATGAATAGCGACCCTCATCCATTATTATGACTGGCGACCCTCATCCACTATTATGACTGGCGACCCTCATCCATTATTATGACTGTCGAACCCTTTCTACTATTATGAATAGCGACCCTCATCTACCATTATGACTGGCGAACCCTTTCTACTATTATGACTGGCGAACCCCATCTACTATTATGACTGGCGACCCTCATCTACCATTATGACTGGCGAACCCCTTCTAATATTATGACTGGCGACCCTCATCCATTATTATGACTGGCGAACCCTTTCTACTATTATGAATAGCGACCCTCATCCATTATTATGACTGGCGACCCTCATCCACTATTATGACTGGCGACCCTCATCCATTATTATGACTGGCGAACCCTTTCTACTATTATGAATAGCGACCCTCATCTACCATTATGACTGGCGAACCCTTTCTACTATTATGACTGGCGAACCCCATCTACTATTATGACTGGCGACCCTCATCCATTATTATGACTGGCGACCCTCTTCCATTATTATGACTGGCGAACCCATTCTACTATTATGAATAGCGACCCTCATCCATTATTATGACTGGCGAACCCCTTCTAATATTATGACTGGCGACCCTCATTCATTATTATGACTAGCGACCCTCATCTACCATTATGACTGGCGAACCCCTTCTAATATTATGACTGGCGACCCTCATCCATTATTATGACTAGCGACCCTCATCTACCATTATGACTGGCGAACCCCTTCTAATATTATGACTGGCGACCCTCATCCATTATTATGACTGGCAAACCCTTTCTACTATTATGACTAGCGACCCTCATCTACCATTATGACTGGCGAACCCCTTCTACTATTATGACTGGCGACCCTCATCCATTATTATGACTGGCGACCCTCATCCATTATTATGACTGGCGAACCCTCTCTACTCTTATGAATAGCGACCCTCATCTACCATTATGACTGGCGACCCTCATCCATTATTATGACTGGCGAACCCCATCTACTATTATGACTAGCGACCCTCATCTACTATTATGACTGGCGACCCTCATCCATTATTATGACTGGCGAACCCTTTCTACTATTATGAATAGCGACCCTCATCCATTATTATGACTGGCGACCCTCATCCATTATTATGACTGGCGACCCTCATCCATTATTATGACTGGCGAACCCTTTCTACTATTATGAATAGCGACCCTCATCCATTATTGTGACTGGCGAACCCCTTCTACCATTATGACTGGCGACCCTCATCCATTGTTATGACTGGCGACCCTCATCCCTTATTATGACTGGCGACCCTCATCCATTATTATGACTGGCGAACCCTTTCTACTATTATGAATAGCGACCCTCATCCACTATTATGACTGGCGACCCTCATCTACCATTATGACTGGCGAACCCCATCTAATATTATGACTGGCGACCCTCATCCATTATTATGACTGGCGAACCCTTTCTACTATTATGAATAGCGACCCTCATCCATTATTATGACTGGCGACCCTCATCCACTATTATGACTGGCGACCCTCATCCATTATTATGACTGGCGAACTCTTTCTACTATTATGAATAGCGACCCTCATCCACTATTATGACTGGCGACCCTCATCCATTATTATGACTGGCGAACCCCATCTACTATTATGACTAGCGACCCTCATCTACCATTATGACTGGCGAACCCCTTCTAATATTATGACTGGCGACCCTCATCCATTATTATGACTGGCGAACCCTTTCTACTATTATGAATAGCGACCCTCATCCATTATTATGACTGGCGACCCTCATCCACTATTATGACTGGCGACCCTCATCCATTATTATGACTGGCGAACCCTTTCTACTATTATGAATAGCGACCCTCATCTACCATTATGACTGGCGAACCCCTTCTACTATTATGACTGGCGACCCTCATCCATTATTATGACTGGCGACCCTCATCCATTATTATGACTGGCGAACCCTTTCTACTATTATGAATAACGACCCTCATCCACTATTATGACTGGCGACCCTCATCTACCATTATGACTGGCGAACCCCTTCTAATATTATGACTGGCGACCCTCATCCATTATTATGACTGGCGAACCCTTTCTACTATTATGAATAGCGACCCTCATCCATTATTATGACTGGCGACCCTCATCCACTATTATGACTGGCGACCCTCATCCATTAATATGACTGGCGAACCCTTTCTACTATTATGAATAGCGACCCTCATCTACCATTATGACTGGCGAACCCCTTCTACTATTATGACTGGCGACCCTCATCCATTATTATGACTGGCGACCCTCATCCATTATTATGACTGGCGAACCCTTTCTACTATTATGAATAACGACCCTCATCCACTATTATGACTGGCGACCCTCATCTACCATTATGACTGGCGAACCCCATCTAATATTATGACTGGCGACCCTCATCCATTATTATGACTGGCGAACCCTTTCTACTATTATGAATAGCGACCCTCATCCACTATTATGAATAGCGACCCTCATCCACTATTATGACTGGCGAACCCCATCTACTATTATGACTGGCGACCCTCATCCATTATTATGACTGGCGACCCTCATCCATTATTATGACTGGCAAACCCTTTCTACTATTATGACTAGCGACCCTCATCCACTATTATGACTGGCGAACCCCTTCTACTATTATGACTGGCGACCCTCATCCATTATTATGACTGGCGAACCCTCTCTACTCTTATGAATAGCGACCCTCATCTACCATTATGACTGGCAAACCCCTTCTACTATTATGACTGGCGACCCTCATCCATTATTATGACTGGCGAACCCTTTCTACTATTATGAATAGCGACCCTCATCCACTATTATGACTGGCGAACCCCTTCTAATATTATGACTGGCGACCCTCATCCATTATTATGACTGGCGAACCCCATCTGCTATTATGACTAGCGACCCTCATCTACCATTATGACTGGCGAACCCCTTCTAATATTATGACTGGCGACCCTCATCCATTATTATGACTGGCGAACCCTTTCTACTATTATGAATAGCGACCCTCATCTACCATTATGACTGGGGAACCCCTTCTACTATTATGACTGGCGACCCTCATCCACTATTATGAATGGCGACCCTTATGATCAACGAACCCTTTTCCTCCTTATGACTGGCGACCCTTTTCCTTTATTATGACCAGCAACCCTCTTGTTTGATTATGAATGGCGACCCTCATCGTTGATTATGACTTGCGACCTCTATGAACAAAGCCCCTTATGAATAGCGACCCTTATGACTATTATGACTAGCGGTCCTTATAACTAGCGGGTATTATGACCACTGGTCCTTATGACTGGCGGGTGGACCCCTAATCTTATTAATGCCGGATAACATGGACAAATAGCGTAGTCTTTCAGCCAGACCCAGTCATTTGTTTTTCAAAATAAGGCTGAGAGTAAAAATATAAATAACTCCAAATCTAATACCAAGCAATCCTAGAACCTAAGAACATGTTTTTAAAAAGAGGTTTAGAATGTTGTCTTTATTCCAGACCTAATCATTACAAAAATTACGAAAAAAAAAATCTTCTAACATAAGACCCTATCATATTCTCTTGGAATAACATGAGTTGTAAAACGTACTCTTTCCTCCAGACCAGGGTAATATAGGAGCGCCTTGAGCACCTAAACAAGGTGGATATGTGCGCAATATAAATATCCTATATTATTATTATTATTATTATCTAAGAATTGAATTAAAAAAGAAAATCAAATCTAAAACCAGTTTTCAAAAGTTACACCAAGCAAAAAGTATGTCTGTACCCCACACCCAGATTCTGCAAAGAAAACGTCCATTTTCCAGACTTGGTTATTATTTAAAAGTAAAATTGTCTAAAACAAATACCCAATAATCTAACTACTGTGGAATAACAAGGCCTAAATATTCAGATCTGAATGGTACGCGCCTTAAAAACCCAAAATAACAACAACAACAACAACGTTATTCTACATCAATGATATTGTGGCGTCTTTGCTAATATTGTTTGTCTGTTTTTATCGTTTCTAATAATTTCCTATTTTGAAATAACTGCATGGGTCTAGAGCAAAGACTACACCATATTTAAAGACTGGGCGTTGTGGCGTGCGCCTGTAATCCAAGCTATGTGGGGAAGTTACAAATTGATGCAGAGGTTCGAGCCCTGGTCACGTCTTTCGGATGGTGACGTTAAAGGTCGGTCCCAGACGTAAATAATCATATCTGATTGAGACACGTCTGACAAAACTCAAACACACACACACACGTTTGCCCCCTGGAAAGATTAAACCTCAAGATGTTGATGGACCTGAATCCACCGACGGGACAGCCTAACTCCGTAACTCTGGTACGGGTGTGGGAGGGGGCTCTTCTTTCTTTGCCTGTCTCTCTTTCAGTCATTTCAAATAATTTTTTTCCCTATCTTATCACTTCTTGATCACAAAAATCCTCTCTCTCTCTCTCTCTTTACTTAACGGGTCAATATAACCCCAGAAAATATATCTTAGGCTACTGAGATTATTGGAATTGTAACTAATAAAAAAAAATGCTGAATATATTACAAATGGTGCTTGGTACACTGAAAATTTAAAGTACCGAAGAACTTGTTAAAACGTTATCCCCTCTTGTTAGAATGATTTTCTTTTATATAATATCTCATAGATCGTCGATCAACAACCCTATGGTTTACGGGAAGTAATCCCCATATTGTGTGCTGATATCTTATTCCTCAGTTTTTTGTTTTATATGTATTTAAAGGTTTTGTGTTTTTTTTTTCATAAAAAAGGGAATGAATATACAAGAAATAATAATAATAAACAAGTGGAATGCCTCTGACCGTCTCACCTGCATCACGCGATTCAACAAAGCAGCAGTGCTGACTTTGAAAACTACTATAACTCGCACAAGATGTTAAGTGATACTTGGTTACTCTTATTTCCACGTTTTATGAACTAGACCAATACACTTACAGAGATAGGATGGTAATTCAACAAATACCCCCAGTGTGGCCAAAATTTATTGACCTCACATGACCTTTGACCTTGATCATGTGACCTGAAACTTGCACAGGATATTCAGTGATACCTATTACTCTTATGTCCAAGTTTCAAAAGTCAGATCAATAAACTTGCAAAGTTATGATGGTAATTCAACAGATACCCCCATTATGGCCAAAGTTCATTGACCTTTGACCTTGGTCATGTGACCTGAAATGCACACAGGATGTTAAGTGATACTTGATTACTCTTATGTCCAAGTTTTATGAACTAGACCAACATACTTTCAAAGTTAAACAATTCGACCAAAGTTCATTGACCCTCAATGACCTTTGACCTTGACCATGTGACCTGAAACTTTCCCAGGATGTTCAGTGATACTTGATTACTATTATGTCCAAGTTTCATGAATCAGATCCAAAACCTTTTTAAGTTTTGATTGTAATTCATCAGATACCCCCAAATCGGCCAAAGTTCATTGACCCTAAATGACCTTTGACCTTGGTCATGTGACGTAAAACTCATGCCCGATGTTTGGTGATACTTCATTAATCTTATGTCTAATTTTAATGAACCAGGTCTATATATTTTCTAAGTTATGATGATATTTTAAAATCTTAACCTCAGGTTAAGATTTTGATGTTGATTCCCACTACATGGTCTAAGTTCATTGACCCTAAATGACCTTTGACCTTGGTCATGTGACATGAACTCTAATAGGATGTTAAGTAATACTTGATTAATCTTATGGCCAAGTTTCATGAACTAGGTCTAGGTCCATATACTTTTTAAGTTATGATGTCATTTCAAAAACTTAATCTTAGGTTAAGATTTGATGTTGACGCCGCCGCCGCCATCGCCGTCGGAAAAGCGGCGCCTATAGTCTCACTCTGCTATGCAGGTGAGACAAAAAGAAGTAATAAAAATAATACTAAATAAAAATGTTACCCTACTTCTCATACAGTGGGTTGCAAAAATAGTCAATCATGACTTATTGCCAAATAAAAACATGGAATGGAATGGTTATCCCCTCTTGTTAGAATGTTTTTCTTTTATATAATATATCATAGATCGTCAATCAACAACTTTATCGTTTTCGGGAAGTAATCCCCCTATTGTTTACTGATATCTTATTTCTCAGTTTGTTTTAATATGTATTTTAATGTTTTGTTATTTAGGTTTTTTCATAGAAAAAGGAAGGAATATACAAAAAATATTTTTTTTAAAGGACAAGTCCATCCCAACAAAAACTTGATTGGAATAAAAAGAGAAAACTTCAACAAGCATAACACTGAAAATTTCATCAAAATCGGATGTAAAATAAGAAAGTTATGGCATTTTAATGTTTCGCTTCATTTCACAAAACAGTTATATGCACATCTCTGTCGGTATGCAAATGAGGAACTGATGACATCACTCACTCACTATTTTTTTGTATTTTCTTAAATGAAATATGAAATATTTTCATTTTCTCGTCATTGTCATGTGAAATGAAGTTTCATTCCTCCCTGCAACACGTGGAAATTTATTATTTTAACATTTTGTGCTTTAGGCAAGGAGGTCCTAATCGTCAAATTCGTAAAATTGAAATAATGTATAATTCAAACAATGAAAACCAAAAGAAATAGTGAGTGAGTGACATCATCGACTCTCTCATTTGGATGTAGTTGGCTCGTTCATATAACTATTTTGTTAAAAATAAGCAAAACTTTGAAATGTCATAACTTTCTTATTTTACATCCGATTTTGATGAAATTTTCAGCATTGTGCTTGTCTGATTTTTCTCTATTGATTCAAATCAACATTTTTCTGAAGAGGACTTGACCTTTAATGGTTGCAGGGTCTTTGTTTTGTTGTTGTGTTTTTAATGACTTTTATAACTGGGTCTGACAGAAAGACTACGCTACATTTCCATGTTATTCAACATAAATAGGATCGTGGGTCTTTGTTTTTTATAATTATTATAATTTTTGAAATAAATGGTCTGGATAAAAGACTTTGGACTTATATTATAATTTTTTAATTAACCGGGTCTGGAAAAAAGATTTCGCATTTAAACACATTACTATAAAGTTTCAGCTTTTAGATACCGGGTCTGGAGCAAAGGCCATGCTTGATTTTCAATTTACCATTAGCATCTGGAGAAAAGACTAAGCTCGATTCTCATTTTTATTCCACTGGAATATCATTAATGTATCTCATTTGGGACTAAAATTATAATTTTTGAAATAACCGGGTCTGGAAAAAAGACTTTGGATTTATATCATGATTTTTTTAAACAACCGGGTCTGGAAAAAAGATTTTGGATTCATATCATGATTTTTGAAACAACAGGGTCTGGAAGAAGACTTGGGACTTGCATTATTATTTTTTAAACAACCGGGTCTGGAATAAAGACTTTGGACTTATATTATTTTTTTTAAACAACCGGGTCTGGAATAAAGACTTTTGATTTATATTATAATTTTTGAAACAACAGGGTCTGGAAAAAGACTTTGGATTTATATTATAATTTTTGAAACAACCGGGTCTGGAATAAAGACTTTTGGATCATATGATTATTTTTTAAACAACCGGGTCTGGAATAAAGACTTTGGATTTATATTATAATTTTTGAAACAACCGGGTCTGGAATAAAGACTTTTGGCTCATATGATTATTTTTTAAACAACCGGGTCTGGAATAAAGACTTTGGACTTATATTATTATTTTTTAAACAACCGGGTCTGGAATAAAGACTTTGGACTTATATTATCATTTTTGAAACAATCGGGTCTGGAATAAAGACTTTTGGATCATATGATTATTTTTTAAACAACCGGGTCTGGAATAAAGACTTTGGACTTATATTATTATTTTCTAAACAACCGGGTCTGGAATAAAGACTTTTGATTTAAATTTTCATTTAAAAAAAAACCGGTCTGGAATAAAGACTTTGGGCTCATATTATTATTTTTGAAACAACCGGGTCTGGAATAAAGACTTTGGATTTATATTATAATTTTTGAAACAACTGGGTCTGGAATAAAGACTTTGGGCTCATATGATTATTTTTGAAACAACCGGGTCTGGAATAAAGACTTTTGATTTATATTATAATTTTTGAAACAACAGGGTCTGGAAAAAGACTTTGGATTTATATTATAATTTTTGAAACAACCGGGTCTGGAATAAAGACTTTGGACTTATATTATTATTCTTTAAACAACCGGGTCTGGAATAAAGACTTTGGACTTATATTATCATTTTTGAAACAATCGGGTCTGGAATAAAGACTTTTGGATCATATGATTATTTTTTAAACAACCGGGTCTGGAATAAAGACTTTGGACTTATATTATTATTTTCTAAACAACCGGGTCTGGAATAAAGACTTTTGATTTAAATTTTCATTTAAAAAAAAACCGGGTCTGGAATAAAGACTTTGGATTTATATTATAATTTTTGAAACAACTGGGTCTGGAATAAAGACTTTGGGCTCATATGATTATTTTTGAAACAACCGGGTCTGGAATAAAGACTTTTGATTTATATTATAATTTTTGAAACAACAGGGTCTGGAAAAAGACTTTGGATTTATATTATAATTTTTGAAACAACCGGGTCTGGAATAAAGACTTTGGACTTATATTATCATTTTTTGAACAATCGGGTCTGGAATAAAGACTTTGGACTTATATTATTATTTTCTAAACAACCGGGTCTGGAATAAAGACTTTTGATTTATATTATCATTTTTGAAACAACCGGGTCTGGAATAAAGACTTTGGGCTCATATTATTATTTTTGAAACAACCGGGTCTGGAATAAAGACTTTGGATTTATATTATAATTTTTGAAACAACCGGGTCTGGAATAAAGACTTTGGGCTCATATCATTATTTTTGAAACAACCGGGTCTGGAATAAAGACTTTGGATTTATATTATAATTTTTGAAACAACCGGGTCTGGAATAAAGACTTTGGGCTCATATTTTTATCATTTTAGAAACAACCGGGTCTGGAATAAAGACTTTGGATTTATATTATAATTTTTGAAAAAACCGGGTCTGGAATAAAGACTTTGGATTTATATTATAATTTGTTAATTAACTGGGTCAGGAAATGAGACTTTGCACTTTTGTGCTAAATGAACGCATTACTATACGATTTAAGCTTAGAACGGATTTGCCAAAAATCCCTTCAAATTTATTACATTTGTGGGTAAAGTCATTATTACATTTGTGGGCGATCAAAAATTATTACATTTGTGGGTAAAGTGCATTATTACATTTGTGGGTGAAATTATTACATTTGTGGGTAAAGTATTATTATATTTGTGGGCGTTATTACATTTGTGGGTAAAGTGTTATTACATTTGTGGGCGTTATTACATTTGTGGGCGATTATTACATTTGTGGGTGTAACAACCCCCCAAACGAAAATTCGTTCCACCGCCCCTTTATCAGAATATGCCTTTCGAGCCGCAGGCTTCAGATTTTTGAGCAGCATTATTATCTGAGAATGTGCATATATTTCCCCCAAATACGAGACTACGATTATCAAAGGGAACTGCACAGGATTTAAGTGATTAATAAAACACTGCGCATTTTATTACGAAACTGCTTCTTTTAATTCATGAAATATAGACCGAACATGATCGGATTAAAGCAGATAGATATTTAAAAAAAATGTTTTCAGAGAACAATCACAGTAGCTAGTCAGTGAATTCATTAACTATAAGTTAAACCGATGAATGTCCGTCTGTACAAGAGGTCCCGGGCAGGAGGTTTACATTATGTTTCAATTAGCCAGTACATTTCAGAGCCCACATGGTTGGGTAACTCTCATTCACTCTCTATTTATTTAATGAATAGGGCCTAATGCAAACCTCACTGCCAGAGCAGGCAACTTTGAATTGTTTGAAAGATATCGTGTATGTATCGTGCCAAGACTTCCCTGCATATGGCAATGAAGCCCACGAAGAAAGACTACAGCAAGCAAGTAATTCAAGCAAGGACAGAGACGGAAGCATTTTACATCATCTCTTTAGCTAATAAAGCTACCACTTTGATGCCACATAATGAATAAATGAAGTGGCATGTAAGACAGAATTGGTTGGTACAGTGGTAAGTTCATGTTTCATTTTATATAAAAAAAATCTAGGGGATATTTCATAAGAATCATTGCCTTATCGTAAAATGTTTCAAGTAACATTTGTTACTTGATGAACATGATTTAATGATTGAAGAATATGCTAGTTTTAGGTATAAGTTTAAGATATCGTCATAATTTGTAATAAACTAATTCATATACAATGTTATATCCTCAAGCATCCCACGTAACGAAAAGTTAACCCTCACGATATGTTGGTTTTAATTTAAAGAAATTGAGAACAGAAATAATCTTTTTATCTTCTGTGACTATGCACGACGTCATGCGAGCAGTATCTCTATATCTTATAATATAAATTCCATATGACGAATGCCAATATTTTTCTTATGAAAAGGGGGTGATACATCGGAGTAGTTTTACTTGGAAAATATCATGACACAAATAAAACCACTTCATTAAAAAAAATGAATTGGGGGAATATAACCAGCAACGACAATGCGGCTGAGCTGATTAACTGTGACTCACAAAATCAAAATTAACAGAATTCACATTATTTGTTTGACGGAGTTTCATCAAATAACAGGGTTGACGCCTGAAATTAGTTGTCTTTAGTTATTTGACATTCCAACGTAGATTCTTACAGGGAAAGTCCACCCTCAACAAGTTGATTTGGATAGTAGAAAAATAAAACTAGCACAACGCTATAAATTTCATTTAAATTAGATTGTCAGGGAATACAGATATGACATAAGATTCGCCTGAATAATAACAATAATTAAAAAATACAAACAATTATGGATGGTTTGGTGTCGGTATATAAATGAGGGAAATGATGACGTCACCCATTCAATATTTATTGTATGAAATAAGGAATACTTTTATATTATGATGAAACATGATTCTTTCCTTGTGCAATTGCCATTCTCGTAGCCTATCGATGGACATGATGGAGAAACATATTGTGAAGTATACAGTGCGTATAAAAAAGTTTACACTTTGAAAAAGCCCTGGGAATTAAAAAATATATAACATATGGGTATTTTTTTCACATATATTCTTGGGTTTGGGTCTCATCTATCCAATGAAAGTTAAAGTTTTGACAAAATATTACACATGAGTGAGCACTGTGCATTTTTTAAAAGCTCGCAGAAATCTGTTTGCGCAGAAATGCTCATTTGCACGCTGTGTCGAGGGGAAAGGGCGAAATCAAACTTATCCTGCGAAACATTTCTCATACATTTCCTTTTTGGAACAATTTTGCCACCAAAATTGAAATTTCGACACTTATTAAGTACAACTTTTACCCTTTTTGTGCCAGCTGGATCTGAGGATATAACTGAATCTGACCGAAAGTTTATATCAGACATCTCCAGCATTTTTTCACTAAGTTTTTATCATTTAATGTGGGTTAACATTTCATTTTTCATTTCATACTTGCTTCTCCAGACTTTTCCCAAGCTTGACAATGATTAACAAAATGAAAATCAAGCCTAAGCCATTCCATGTAAGTCACAGCTCAGTGTAAAGCAAATACCATTACGATGGCCTTGGTGTGAGGGGGAGACGGGTGGTGTGCAATGCACTCTTCGAAGTGTTTTGGGCAAGGAAACAAGTTGAAAAAGTAAAAGATATCTTCGAATCAATATTATTAAAGGACAAGTCCACCCCAAGAAAAACTTGATTTGAATAAAAAGACAAAAATTCAACAAGCATATCACTGAAAATTTCATCAAAATCGGATGTAAAGTAAGAAAGTCATGGCATTTTAAAGTTTCGCTTATTTTCAACAAAATAGTTATATGAACGAGCCAGTTACATCCAAATGAGAGAGTTGATGACATCACTCACTATTTCTTTTGTATTTCATTAAATGAAATATGAAATATTTTTATTTTCTCGTCATTGTCATGTGAAATGAGGTTTCATTCCTCCCTAAACACGTGGAATTCCATTATTTAAACATTTTGTGGTTCAAGCAATATGGTCCTAATTTTCAAATCTGTAAAAATTATTATGTTGTATAATTCAAACAATAAAAAACAAAAGAAATAGTGAGTGAGTGACATCATCAACTCACTCATTTGGATGTAACTGGCTCGTTCATATCACTATTTTGTTGAAAATAAGCGAAACTTTGAAATGTCATAACTTTCTCATTTTACATCTTATTTTGATGAAATTTTCAGCATTTTTCTCTATTGTTTCAAATCAAATTTTTTCTGAGGTGGACTTGACCTTTAACTAAATTTCATATGTTTTTCATGATTAAGGATTAAGTTCTGTGCAAATCATTTTTCGCTAACTTTTCAAAAGTAAGTGGTGTTCACTCAAGCGGAAATATTTTTCGACAGTTATATCATTAAATGGATCTGTACCAATGTTAAAATGTGGAAAAATCTTCGGGATAATTCAAATGAATAATTTTACAGGAATTTTTCAAAGTGTATTTTTTTATACGCACTGTATATATAATTCAAATAAACACAAAAAAAATAGTTGTTAATTTTTATCATCAACCTGCTTATTTGCATATCAATGTGTTGAGCTTGTAACCATTTTCTGGTAAAATTAACAAAATATCAAAACGTCATAATCTATTTTACATCCGAGTTGGGAGAAATGTTCTGCCTTATGCTTAACCCCTTTTTATTAATAAGGTTAATCAAATCATTTTTTGTTTGTTCAGGTAGACTTGATGCTATCTAAGACTGAGGTAAGACAGAGTTCCAGAAACAATTGAAATCATTTTTGTTGCAAATTTATATAGGGGTCAATATCACTGACCCGAATTTTGCGCATGCGTGCACACTACAGTTTGCTGATAGCATCCAAAAATGGCGCCACGTGTATTAGAATTTGAGCCTGGGCCTATGGTACAATTGAATTAAATTCAAAATTATTTATTCAAATCAAACTAAAATCGCGGCACGAAGCAGAATTATTGTTTTTTTCCAACAAAATACATTCAACGCAATACGAGGTACGTAGTGCACAATAGTACAATGTAACATGAAACAAGAAAATTACAATATATAACGTGACATCAGAATTTGGTGAAACGCAAAAATACAAAGTTTTGAATTGAACTGATCTGAACTGAAATAAAAAAAAACCCATCAAAATCAAAATGCTAGCACGCCGAACGACATTTTTGTTAGTGTGGTGCCATTTTGAAACTGGTATTTATTAAAGGACAGGTATGTATAAGAAAGGTATATAGGCATTAATGAAAATTTAGCATTAAAGTGATAATAATTTTATCAACAATAATTTATCCACAAAACATTCATCCAGCGATGCATTAGTTGTACACACGGTTTGAGCTTTAATAGGCCTACATGAGTCCATGTGCACATTGTAAAGGTATTCACATCTTAATTGATACACGCATATCGGAACTACAAATTGTTTAAAAATGGTGCCATACAATGGCGTCTTGACCGGTTCAAAATGGCGCCACAAATATGACACCCGATTATTGTGGCAGAATTGAGTTGCGGAATACATTAGTTGTACCCACACGGTTTTCAATAATGGGTCGCAGCTAATCATAATATACTAGTACTACAAACATGTTTCAAAATGGCGTACATTCAGTTAAATGTACACATGATTAAATGAAAGGTCTTGGATATCGATGAAACAGACTATACACATACAAATACACATTTGTTATGCACTTAAGGTATTAACATCTTATTTGATACACGCATATCGAACTACAAAATATTTCAAAATGGCGCCATGACCGGTTGGAAGTGGCGCCACAAATTTGACGCCCTATATGATTGTTGCAGAATTGAGTTGCAGAATGCATCAATTGTACACACGGTTCGCAATAATTGGGCCGCAACTAATTATATATATATATATATATATATATATATATATATATATATATATATATATATATACTAGTCCTCTATATACATGTTTCAAATGGCGTACATTAGTTGAATGTACACATGATTTGTAAAGCTATTAACATCTTAATCAATACACGCATAAAAAACTACAAAGTATTTGAAAATGGTGCCACATAATCATATGGCGCCATGACCGGTTCAAAGCGGCACCACAAATAATGACGCCCTTAATATTGCGGAATTGAGTTACGGAATGTACCAGTTGTACACACGGTTTGCAGTAATGGGCCGCAACTAATCATTTATATACTACATACATGTTTGAAAATGGCGTACATTCAGTTAAATGTACACATGATTAAATTAAAGGTCTTGGATTTCGATGAAATAGACTATACACATACCAATACACATTTGTTATGCACTAGGTATAACATCTTATTTGATACTCGCATATGGAACTACAAAATATTTCAAAATGGCGCCATGACCGGTTGGAAGTGGCGCCACAAATTTGACGCCCTATATGATTGTTGCAGAATTGAGTTGCAGAATGCATCAATTGTACACACGGTTCGCAATAATTGGGCCGCAACTAATTATATATATACTAGTCCTATATAAATGTTTCAAAATGGCGTACATTCAGTTAAATGTACACATAATTAAATGAAAAGTTCTGGATATCGATGAAATAGACTATACACATACCAATACACATTTGTTATGCACTTTGTAAAGGTATTACCATCTTATTTGATACACGCATATAGAACTATAAGGGTTTTTCAAAATGGCGCCACATATTGGCGTCATGACCGGTTCAAAGCGGCTCCACAGATATGACGCCCTTATTATTGCGGAATTCAAATAAGTATAAGGTATGACAAAATAAAATATATAGAGCGGTAAAAGTATATAGGTATATATCCTGATTTCAAATAGGTTCGTACTATAAACTTTAGATCATGTCCAAAATAAACATGAAAAGAAAGGTATACGATGTATGTAGGCCCTACAAAATAAAAATGGAGTTCACTCACCAACACAGCGAGACGAATCTAAAGATAATTGAAACGCGGTTGGTATTTATACGAAATCATGAGCAGGCCCCCCTCCATTCTTTTTCACCATTAACCATAACCTCTGAACTACAGAGATCCCATTGATTTAAGCGCAATCTGTTTAAGTAGCTTAGATTTCTTTTATAACATTGCTTGTTCTTCTATAGCTTTCTGGAAGACTTCTTTGTAATGATAGGTGTAACAAAATGACTTTGAAACGATCTTAGTCTTATTACCAAAATGCATCAAGGCGTTGAAATTGCAGAATTCTTATAATCATTAATATAATTTATTACCATAGCATGTTTGTCATTATTAGTACTATATACAAAGTTTAGATGCAATAAGATGGCTTTATTGGACAAAATGTGGGATTCAAATATTATCATGCTATTCCAGATATGTCTCCTATTTTTTTTTAAAGAGATTGAACTTTGAGACTACGTATTTTTTAAAAACAGGGCGGCGCCATTATCTTGAATAGGGGGGGGGGGGGTGAATTCTCTCAAGTAAATAACAGAAATGATGTAGATGTACACGACCCTGACAGCTCAACCGGAGTCTTCTCCCTTCTTTTTTTCCCGCCCCTTTTAATTCTTTTCCATTTTTTTTATTTCATAGGTGAAGGGCTACCGCCCCATTGGTAGTGACGTCCTTCCCAGTAGTGATGTCCCTACCGATAGGATATCTAAATTCTTTGTAGAAGTGAATTGTCTTCTTTCTTCAAAAAAGAATAGCCAACAGTCTTTCAAAGGACGATTTGCCTAGAAAAATAGGGATAAGAGAAAAAAAGAAGAACTGGGTTAAACAGAGAAAAGAAACAAATGAAAAGATGAGAAAAGAGATTAAAATAAGGGGAGGGAATAAAAAGGGGCAATAAAACCTTTCAGGTTTATTATTATTTATTATTTTATTTATTATTTATTTATTTATTAGGTTCCACTGGAGTTCCCTGTTAAATGATATATTCTTACATGACGCTTAAATTCATACCGTTTTCAAGTCAACTGAGCAACAACAGCAACAACAACAATCGAGTTCACATTATTGTTTTAGTGAGATACCAAATGCGCATCCTGTTTATGATTATAAAAGTGTTTTTTCAAAATGTGCCGTTATCATATTCGAATGTAGAAAAAAGTTCAGCTTCGACCTCGCGCTCGCATATTTTATCAGTCCTCTTCATTAATTATTGCAAACAGCCCTAAGAATGTCAATTTTTCAGTCGCCTTTGTTAAATTTCGGCAAGCGCTGCGCGCTAGCATTTATTGTCTCAAATGAAACGTTTCCTGCTCATGATGAAAAAAAAGTGCTCATCAGTCTCTTTTTAGGTTTAAATCTTAAATTCAAATGGAATTCACCTAGCGCCACACACTCTAATATACGTAGTGGGTTACCCACTTCAATATTTTCCGACATTTTTAACAGTGCTCATTTATTTATTTTTATTTTATTTTTTTTTTTTTTGGGGGGGGTCGGTATTACGTGTACTATTTTTTTTTCATTGAGATAATATCTAATAAAAAACATGCTCAAAATTTCAATTTTTCAGGTGTCGATACCATTATTTTTACATCGCGCTTCGTGCTTACAATAATAAATAAAATATTGGGTTAAAGTGCACCACGGGGGTATATATGTGTTCAACCAAGTAACATTGGACATTTCTTCTTTATTTATCAAGTCTGATGAAAATTCTGCCCATTCTAAAGTAATTTCTGCTTATTCTTAACCTTACTGAACAATATGCTTCCGGCATTGAGTAAAATACTGCCCCAAATTAGTTGGACACAATAATTACCCTCGTCCTGGTAAAAAAAATTACTCAATATTTTTTTGGCAGTGTACGAACTACTTATCGCTAGTGAAATAGGCCTACTTATTATGCTCTAGATTTGTAGCGGCAATGAGTCTCCTAAAATGTTTTGTTTTCAAGTTAGTATAATCATCAAGAGGTCTCGGGTGGCCCTTTGTGCTCACATTGTTTCCCTTTTTTATCATAAAGCTTGTTTGAAGAAAAGCCTGCTTCATTTTGGTGATAAAATAGTATTTTTATGACGTGCGATGCCAGGGTCCTGCTGGGAGTGATTTTTAACAGGGGTGCTGATTAAGATTTGACAAGAAAAAAAGGTGGTCACTATAAGGTATTTTGGTCAGGAAAAAATTCACAAGAAAAAAGGAGGGCTTTTGCTAAAAATACATGTGGTTTGGTCCAATAAAATCTTTACAAGCAAAAAAAAAAGACCTACATAGGGACAGCCCTGCTTGACCAGACAATTTATCATTTTTAAAGGCGTCAGTCCGACAGTCCTGCGCATATATACAGATTACCTCAAAACTAAATTCACCTATACATCGTCACCTTTTCTCATTCATTTTCCTCTTTCTTATGTTCCCCTTTTGTCTTTATCCCTCTTGTTCCGTTATCCTCTTCTTTCCCTTTTTCTTTCCACTTTCCCCCTTGTTTCCTCTCCTTTTCTTTTGTACATTATTTTTCCGACGGGAGCACGGGCCGTGGAACAAGTTGAAAGAGGAGGGCGGGTGCTGAGCCAAAAGTGGGGGAGGGGCTGACCGTGCCAAAAAATCACAATTATATGGTAATTTTTAAGTTACACGGTTTTGGAAAAAGTGGGTGACTGAAGCCCTCAAGCACCCCCGCTTTTGCGGCCCCTGGGGAGTGCAGACTTTTCCACGATATCCAGAGGAGGGGAGGAGGAGGTCGAAGACGTGAGGGATCGAAGGTGTATTGGGTCCCCCATAGAGAGAGGGAGAGATAGAAGGGGGAAATGAACGGAAAGGAGATGACAAGAGAAGTAAAAGTAAGTAAAGAAAGAGGGGAAAGAAAGGAGAGAGAAAGAGAAGGGAGAGATTAAGAGAAAGGGGTAGGATATTTCGGCAACCTCTGTTAACTCCTTCAAAAAAACAGGCTGGAAACATTCGTCCATCCTCTAACATGCAATGCATGTTATTATTTCATTACACAAACTAAGGAGATAATTGATTTCGCATGTATACAGTGATTTCTATTATGTACTCTTCTTATTTTACTTTGTGTATATTTTTTACTGTTGCGTCATGTGATCGTTTTTTTTAAGGTCAAGTCCACCCCAGAAAAATGTTGATTTGGGTTAGGGTCAGGGCCGTAGCCAGAAGCATTTTGTTGGGGGGGGGGTGTACAGTTATGTTTGCCAACTAAATTTGGCGTGACAGCGCCAACGTGAGCACTGGGGAGTCTGATGGGGGATGTGCCCCCCTACAATAATCACAAGGTAAACGATTTTGAATTTTTAGAATTGAATGAATTAGTGGCATTTGGTGAATACTTTAAGGTAAATTATACAAAGATATACAAAGATATTTGCACTGTAAAAATAAACATTTTGGATAAAAATAGCAACGCTAGTGTGCCGCAGTTGCTAACTTGCAGTATAATGATATACCCTATGCATTAATATTAAAATCAAAGATTTGTTAATTTTTAATTGACCTTCTGTGGAAGATGTCTCAACTAAAATTTCAAGAGTGCTACTGCTAACAGTGGCTTAGCGTGGGTCACGGCATGGGGGGGGGTTACCAGCAAAAAATTTGAGTCATTAAGTGGGCGCGCGAAGCGCGCTCAATTGCCAGGTATACTGACCTAATATAGACATTTTTAAGACTATGCCATTAAAGGGATATGTATCTTAGTGATCAAATAATGCGAAGCGCGAGCTGAAAATGTTTGATATTCAGTCCTAAAAAGGGACATTATAAGCAAAGTTTTGTAATCATGATATGTACCTGTATCACAAAACAAACAATCCGAGCGCGAAGCGCGAGTTGAATTTTTCTGTACAACTTATCCCTAAAAAGGGACATTTTAAGGACCAACTTTTGGAATTCATGAAGTGCGTACATATCTCGTTATAGTCATCTAATGCGAGCGCCAAGCGCTTACTGATTTTCTTAGAATTACACCTAATCATATGAGGCACTTTTTGTGGTCATGCATGAACATGATATTTCACTAATGAAATATTGCGGGCGAGAAGCGCGAGCTAATAATTTTAGAAATTCAGATCTGAAGAGGGGCATTCTATGGCTTGTTTGTAGGAATTTACTTTTTCACTAATCAAGTGATGCGAGTGCGAAGCGCGAGCTGAAAATTTATTATAATTAGATCAGAAAAAGGGACATTTTAAGGACTGTCTAGAAATTCGTGCACTGCAAAAACGCTGGTGTTGATTTAACACCAGCCCGGTATCTATATCCGTCCACACCAATGCGAACGTAAGCATAGACTGGAAATGTTTTATATTAAGGCCTTAAACAGGGGCAATCACTTTAAGTATATAGTCATAAAAAACATATGTCATTACATAAAACAATAATAGCGTGAAGTGCGAGGAGATAATTTGGTGCATAATCTTTATGGACTTAAAATACATCAGGACTATATATCTTATTGGTCAGACAATGCGAGCACCAGGAATGATGAACACATAGGACCTATATAGGTCCTAAGCAAATTATGTTTCATAAAGTTATGGAAAAATATTTCTTATGTAATATGATATACAATATAATATAACATGAAATAATATAACACACAATAAATTCTTCTTCCTCATTAAGTTTCTATTTTTTTCTCCTTTTCCCCCGTTTTTTTTTGCCAGCCGATTGGGGGCACGTGACATTGGCTTCACTTTGTCAAGTGTTGCCTGTATTTTCTCCTTGAATTGCAGTATTGACTGCAACTAAAACCTGCCCCCACTCCTACCCATCCCCAACCCAAGCACATTCTGACACCATAAGTTAAAAAAATCTTCGGCGACAGAATTTAGTAAAAAAGTCTACAAGTTGTAGACTTTTCTTCATGAATTTGCCAACTGCAGAGTTACCATTTTTTAAAATCTTGTGTTCTGTTCTCTGATCTGAAACTGGGCAGTACTTGTACATCACTTTGCTGACTGGTAGAGCGTATAGTGTTCTGCCACTTAATAGGCTCACTTTATAGTTTGCCAACTACACTGTTGGTCATAAAGGTGGAATAAAATATTTTTGAATAAAAGTCGACAGTTTTGTTGGTATTTGAAAGGCTACGCGTAGACAAAATGTTAATTGAGTGATTACATGTTTCCCCATTACACAGGTGAGATTATAACATGAGAAATTTGGATTACGTAATAAATTATTTTGTTGTAGACTATGAAAGCCTATGCAAGTGATAATCTATCCCTTTCCCTGATTTGGCACTGTGTATAAGAAGGTTGCATTTTTTCGAGTTCCTTGTACCGTTTGAAATAAAAATCGGTAGAGACGTTCCCTGGACTATGCCTGGTCCAACGGTAACAGCAACACACGAGAGAGTGGTAGCACTGCGACAGGAGGGCTATAACAAGCAGAATGATATCGCAGAAGTCCTAGGGATATCACAGAGTGCAGACTCTAAGATCCTGAAACGTCAACGTGAGGAGGGGAATGTGCGGCCACGGAAATCTCCAGGACGTCCAAGATTGACCACAAGAAGAGATGATCGCCAACTGTTGAATTTTAGCCGCAGAAACCGGAAATTGCCAACGAGCCGTCTTCGTCGTTTGTGGAGGAGATATCATGGGATCAACGTCTCCCGGTCAACCCCAACACCAAAATCCAATTGAAACCAGTTGGATTTCCAACTGGTTTCAATTGGTTTCAACTGGTTTCAATTGGTTTTAACTGGAATTTAACAATTTCCAGTTGAAACCAATTGAAACCATTAGGGCAACTGGAAATCCTAACTGGAACCAGTTGGGCAAGTGCCAAGTGGAAATCCTAACTGGAACCAGTTGGGTAAATGGATATGACTTCCAACTGGAAATGATTTCTAACTGGAACCAGTTGGGTAACTGGAAATCCTAACTGGAACCAGTTGGGCAACTGGAAATGACTTCCAACTGGAAATGATTTCTACGTGGAACCAGTTGGGTAACTGGAAATCCTAACTGGAACCAGTTGGGCAACTGGAAATCCTAGTGGAACCGGTTGGGTTACTGGAAATGACTTCCAACTGGAAATGATTTCTAACTGGAACCAGTTGGGTAACTGGAAATCCTAAATGGAACCAATATGGTAACTGGATCTGGAGATGACTTCTAACTGGAAAGATGGGTAACTGAATTCTAATTGGAACCAGTTGGGTAACTGGAAATAAAACTGGAACCAGTTGGGTAACTGGAAATCCTAACTGGATCCAGTTGGGTAACTGGAAATGATTTCCAATTGGAAATTTTCCAGTTACCCAACTGGATCCAATTGAAACCAGTTAATTTGCAAATTTTCTGCCAGTGTGCACAGATTAATGTTTTATGAGATTCATCATAATTTACAATGTATCTATTTAATTTTTTCAATTTGAAGTTCCCTTTTTTCAGATAAGTGTTTCCAATACTTAGCAGTGAAAACCATGTTCATAAATGTTATAGATTATAATTAAAACAGATTCAAAGTTAATTAGTACACCACTAACTGTTACCAAATTACATCAAATAAAAATACATAATATATTTGAAGAACTCCAATATGAATATATACATATGAAAGTCTGTATTTTATCAATGCCCTTTACATTGGTATTAATAGACAAATAACACTGCTTCTTTGTTGGCATGAGCAATAGTTAGTGCAAATGCTAATTAATTTGTAACTAAGTTCATTCCAACTGGAAGTTCCAATTGGATCCAGTTGGAAACCAATTGGTTTCAACTGGTTCCAGTTGAAAACCAGCTGCCTCCAATTGGTTTCAACTGGAACCAATTGAAACCAGTTGCCTCCAATTGGATTCAACTGGTTTTAATAGGGAAATTGGAACAACTGGAACCAAGTGAAAACCAATTGAAACAAATAGCCAACTGGTTCCAGTTGCCCAATTGGTTTTAACTGGAACCAGTTGGCAACTGGTTTTCAATTGGAACCAGTTGTTCCAATTTCCCTATTGAAACCAGTTGGCAGGAGTCACTGCAGGAGTTGGCAGATGCTCTGAGGGAAGAATGGGACGCTATGCCTGTTGACGTCATCAACCAGCTTGTGGACAGCATGCCACGACGTCTGCATGCGCTGGTTCGTGCCAGGGGTGGACATACCCAATACTAGCGACTGAGTAAGAACAATGACTCAAGTTTGATGCAAATTTGTCCATGAAATCATAAAAAAGAAGTCATCTGGAGAACTGAGAGAGATTGAAAATAAATATTCATGATCCTTTAATTTACTCTATATTGTCGTCATTGTTGTTCCATGCTCATGACATCCATCGCTTAGGACATAAACTTGTAAAATATCACTGTCAAACGCGTGTAAAAGGCAGAATAATAAAGTAAAGTGGTTATCATGCACCATAAATGCCATATTCAAATCATGTTGTAATAATTACGCTGTGAAAATTTGGTGAAAAAAAATATTCCACCTTTATGACCAACAGTGTATATATTTTGGCGTTGATTGTGGCTTACTTTATGTGTTATTATAGCTCCATCTGTTTTGTCCAATGTTGTATTTTGCTGACTAGTAGGGCTCTAAGCCTGGCTACATGGACTTGGATTTGCCAACTGGTTGTCTTTACTCTATAAGTCGTAATCTTCTTCGAAGTTAGTACCCCTATTTTTCTTTCTTTCTTTTTCTTTCTTTCTTTCTTTCTTTCTTTCTCTCTATCTCTCTCTCCTTACTTTTTCTCTTCCTTTCTTTCCCTCTTTCTTTTTCTCCCCTATCCTCCATTTTGCCAACTGGTACATGATTTTGCCGATTGCCATGAATGTTTGGGGGGTGTCACACCCCCTCCCCTCTAGCTATGGCCCTGGTTAGGGTTAGGATGTAAAATAAGAAAGACATATTAAATTTTCGCTTATTTTTCACAAAACAGTGACATGCAAATGAGACAGTCGATGATGTCCCTCACACACTATTTGTTTTGTTTTGTGTTTTATTGTTTGAATTCTACAATATTTCATTTGTTTACAGATTTGACAAAAAGGATCAACTTGATTGAACCGTATAGTATTAAAAAATGCTAATTGCACATGTTCAGAGAGGAATAAATCTTTGTTTCAAACGAAAGAAGGGAAAAAATTTGAATATTTCATATCTCACATTATAAAATATAAAATAAATAGAGATTGATGTCATCTGTCTCCTCATTTGGATAGCGACAAGGATGTGTGAATGTAACTGTTATGTGAAATTAAGCGAACTTTAAAACATAACTTTTTTTATTTTACATAGGGTAAGAAGGGTATGAGAGAGGAAACGGGGGAAAATTGAGAAAGAAAGAAAGAAGAGAGAGAGAAAAGGAGGGGGGCAAAGAAAATGAAGGAAACAAGAAATTGGAGAGAGGGAGAAAAAAGGGAGAGGGGAAATCAAATAGCAAAGACAGGAAAGGGGAATAGAGAGGGTTTTATGATTGGACAGTAAGTGTATGTATAAAGGGGCAATTGGAAAGAAATGAAAGACAACTATGTAGGTCTGAAAGAGGAGACTAATGCTCTGATGAAACCAACAAAAACAAGGAAAGAAAACATTCATGTGTTTGCTTTTTATTCTATTTAGACATGGAACTAACTGCATATTGGTGAATTGAATTGAAATTAATAAAACTGCTGTTTTGACTCGCCGTACGGCCGCCGTAGAGCAAATGTGACCAAGGCATTATACCTTGG
Source organism: Lytechinus variegatus (assembly GCF_018143015.1). NCBI lineage: Eukaryota > Metazoa > Echinodermata > Echinoidea > Temnopleuroida > Toxopneustidae > Lytechinus > Lytechinus variegatus. Next base: position 93,186,381 of record NC_054740.1, on the reverse strand, counting down.
TCACATTTGCTCTACAGCGAGTCGAAAAGAGCCGTTTCAACATTTTTTGTACCAGCTGCATATTGGTGGTTTGAATTAAAATTAATGAACCGGCCTTTTTCGACTCGCTTAGTTCGTGCATGATTGCCCTCGTTGAAGTGAAATTCAGTGTAGGACAGCGTATTAGCTCATTGATCATAGGCGGATCCAGGGGGGCTAGGCCCCCCCCCCCTATTGGCGGAGCAAAAAAGGAAAAAAGGGGGAAAGAAAGATAAAAGGGAAAAGAGAGGAGGAGAAAGAAGGGGAAATATAAGAGGAGGAAGACGAGTGAATAAAATTAGATGAGGGGAAGACTTGAAAAATAATTTCAAAAATATTTCATCTCACTTTACAGTATAAAATTTTCGCTCGCGCTCGCAATGCCATCCAGGTAATATCTTGCTTAATATGGATATTAAATATCAAATTTTGAAGTCAAATATAGTCGGAAATCGAACTTTAATTATTCTGTTTAATTTTCAAAGTGATTTTTAAAAAGTGTTCTGTAAAACATTTTCCTATTATATATTCCATAAAGTCCTCAAATATCCCTATTCGGGTCAAAACGTAACAGCTAGCGCTACACGCTCGCATTTTAATTGGTGATGTTATATATTGATAATGATCTCATACATTATGTCATACAATGACTCACAATTGTAGCTGCGCAGGCGCAATGCGGAATAAACTTGCTTTGGAATCATATACCAAGAGTATAAGACGTGTGCTTATTTATGTGCCTTTATTACTAATTACTGTAGATTAATTAGGAGTACATAACGGGTGATGCATATCTCAATATTAATTCTATAACAAACTACTTAAAATCCCCATTTCATGACAGTTTATCAAAAATTTCTGCTCGCGATTTGCGCTCGCATTGATTGTTGAACATAATTACATTAACTCATACATCTTATTCATTATTACAAGTGCTTTAAATGTCTAGTGTTCAGGCCATTAACAGATTTCGCGCTCTCATTAGAGTAATAAATAAGATATTAATTTCATAATCAAATTGTCCCTGTTTTCAGAATCGAATATCGACAAGTTTCATCTCCCGCTTAGGAAGACAAATGGGAAGATAGTCATCATTTTCATATGATGACATAATTTTCTAAGAATTTTCCTGTCCTATATGTCAAAACTCAAAGTAATTATAATGAAACATCAGATCTTTTTTTTAACTGTGATTTATATCCACAATTTTCCTACAAAGTGCCTGAAAAAAAAGGAAGCTTAAATTGAACCTTTTTACAGATCGGAATATCAAATATTTTAAGCTTGCACTTCGCGCTCGCTTTGATTTTCATGATGAAAAAATGTGTTTAGAATGCCTAGATTCTATACAGGTCGAAATCTGAAACACATGCACGCATGTTTATTCAGACACGCAGCTTGTTCTCCATTTAAATCATTATGAGCCTATCCAGTTTTAGATCAGAATATCTAAAATGTGCTGTTAGGACATGGGCGTTCAGCCCCCCCCCCCCAAAGAAAACACGATCAAGAAAAAAAAAACAGAGAAAAGGAAAGGGATAAGGGTGAAATATATTATTTTCCAATATTATGTCAAAATCTATCACGAACTTGGATTTTTGTAATAAAATGCCAAAATTTTTGCTTACTCGCTTCGCTCGCTCGTAACTTCTTTTTAAAGTTTACGCGATACGCCATGTCGAGCCCTGTCAAATGTTTTGCTCATTACTCCACTGGGAGAACCCCTTCAAAGAAACAAACAAAAATCAACTTAGAGCAGCCGATCGGGGAAAATAAGGGTGAAAAACTTCGCCCCCCCCCCCTCTGGGCGGAGGCTGAATCCGCCCTGTTGATATCGTGGATATTATGTAAATGAACCGTAGGCTTACATTATAATACGCTGTAACGCGCTTTAGATAAATTATAAAAAATATTATTATTAATACAGAAGAATAAAAATGAAGGTCCTGCGTCGGTTGTAGTTGTATAAAGCAAAATATAAAGTAAATAATACAACCGTATAGAGAAAAAATTTGATCAAATTTTCACTCATAGGGCTTCCTCAGGTAATCAGTCAACAGCATCAAGAAACGCAGTACGCAGCATCGCGCTAAAAGGTACAACGCGAAGCGCAACCATACAAAAGAAAGAGAAAGAAAGAGAGAGATAGAGTGGGGGAGGGGAAAGAAAAAAAAGAAAGAAAGGGGAAGGGAAAGGAAAGGAAAGAAGAAAAGGCCGGGGAGACAAAATGAGAGAGAAAAATGAAAAGAAACTTGAATAAAGAGAGAGAGAACGGGGCAGAAATAGAGGACAGCTAGGGAGAAAGAAGAGAAAACACGAAGGACAAGAGAACGAAGGGAAGGAAGAAAACAAGAAAGGGAAGCGAGAGAGAGAGGGAAAAAAGAAGATCAAACCTATAGGGAAAGGAATGGAAAGACACATTCATTCCATCAAGTTGGAGAGATCCGAGAGAGTGGATGAGGCGTTCCTCCTTTTCTTTCCTTGCCACATCTGAACGAAAAGAAGAAGAACGCACACCTTGATGGTATGGTCCGGTTGGGTAAAGTGATGGGCAGCACTATATAATATGCATATATTTATATATATATATACACAGCAAAAAAGTAAGTCCCCCTAAATCAAATTGCTGTAACTTTTGAACCAAATTATGTTGGGATATGATATTTCATGGGTGAATTTCTACACTCATTAAGCAACTCCTGGGGAAAAATGAGATTGATCGGTTGAGTCATGCATGAGTAATTAAAGATTGAATTAAAAATGACCATTTTTGAAAGTCACAAGAGTCGTTTTTCAGATTGTGCAAATACAAAGTTGGGTAAAAATTGTTTTTAGGTGAATTTTATGGTGTTATGCTGTTTTACTATCCATCATTTAACCACTTCAGACCAAATTTTGATATCGTATGTTTATAGTTGAGTGAGGACGATGTATTGCAGGGGCCGCAGAAGCAGGGGGGGGGGGCTGGGGGCTCCAGCCCCCCCCCCACTTTTTTCCATAAGCAAGTACAAAAATGAAATACGATTGTGATTTTTGGCATGGTCACCCCCCTTTGAAAACTGCTCTGCGGCCCCTGTATTGTGACGTATCATCATAGGGTTTTTTGTAGTATCTTCTACAACTTGTTAGATCATGTTAAAATTTAAAAATGTTGATGGCTCCCCCGATTATAGGCCCCTCCCCCATTTAAAATTCTGGAGCCACCACTGATCTGTCCATACATTCAACTGATCCTGAGAAATTGTTAGGAAAAGAATACATTTATGCAGTATAAAGAGTATTCATTCCTAAGTTTTCGAATGTGCTCGCTCAACCATGAAAATGGTTAAAGTTCGGAAAGTGTTTGGTGATAGATGATGGATGATAAAAACAACAGCAATGTAAGACACATTTGAAACCAAATTTGCCCCAATATTCACTTTATTACCCTTCAAAATGAGTCTGTGACCCAGGGTGACCAGACGTCCCGTATTTCCCGGGATTGTCCCGTATTTTGCTTCTTTGTCCCGGCGTCCCGACAAACCCTTCCCGGGACGCCTATTTGTCCCGTATTTCAGAATATTGAACAAAATGTATTTAAAAGTGACGAATTTTCATCAAAATAACCAAGAGATGACGAAGCAGAGATAACAATAAAATCGATTTGCAAGTTCTACGGTGATTTTCTTGCTAACCCAATACATCGTAAACTAACTGGCCTCCTGCCATTGTGTGGCAGGCTACTAGCTAGGCATGTAGGATCTGAGCAGATTCTCTCCACCAAACATGCCAAAATAATCACAAAATCGGCGGTAAATTTGTATGACTACATTATGGGTTCTCAGATTACTGATTTGGAGATGTAATCTCGGAGGAACAAGTTATTGAGTTTTCATAACTAGATCTAGTTGTTTCAGCTTTCGTTTTGAATCTTGTTGTGTATGATGCCGCGATGTTTCATCTAATTTTTAAGTAAAAAAAATCTCTTTGAAATTTTATTCATTTCTAAAACATTATTTTTAATTCTAAAATTATATTTGAAAAACACCAAATATCATTATGATTTTTGTTAGATGATTGGATTTTTTTTGCTTGAAGTTTGAACTTTTTTCCTCTTTCTTTCTTTTCTATCCTTTCTTCATCCTTCTATCCTTCCTGCTTGCCCGTTTTTGTTCCATTTATCTTTATTTCCTATTTGTTTTTCCTGATCCTTTCTCTCTCTGTTCATTTTTCTTTCTTTCCCCCTTTTTCTTACCCGTCTTCTTTATCAAATTTCCCTTTTTATATTTTTTCTTTCTTAAAACTTTTTTTTCTCCTCCCCCTCCCTTCCTCTCCTTTTTCTTTTAATTCTTTCTCTTCTTCCATAGTGTTTTCATTCCCTCCTCACTTAAATTCTTTCTCCCTCTCTTTCCTCCTTTCTTTCATTCTTCATTTAACTTTTCCTTCTAATTCTTTCCCTTATTCTTTATCTCCCTCCCTCTCTTAATTCCTTCCTTCCCTCCTCCCTTCTTTCTCTGTTTGCTTCTTTCTTTCAAAGAATGAAGGAAACATTTTTCTTTCCTTCATTCTTTCTTTCCTCCTCATTTTTCTTACTTTTTTCTTTCTCTCCTTTATGTTGTCTTTCACACATTGTATTCTTCTTCCATTCCTTTCTTTTTCTTTCTTTCTGCATTCAATTCAAAGAATGACGACGGTAACATTTTTCGCTCTTTTATTCTTTCTTTTATTCTAACTTTTTTTTATTTTTTTTTCATTTTTCCTTCATTTTCCCCTTAATTTTTTCTTTCTTTCTTCTTAATTCATCTCTTTTCTTTCGTCTTTTCTTTCTCTCCTTCATTCTTTCGTTCACCCACCCTTCCAATTCTTTATAATTTTTCACAGGTGTAACCAGTGGCGTAACTACGGGGGGCATGGGGGGGCACGTTCCCCCCCAGTCGGCTGGCCAAAAAAAAAACGGGGGAAAAAGAGAAAAAGAGGGAGAAAGTGAGAGAAACGTAGTGGGAAGGAAAAATTATTGTTAATTATGTTATATTATATTATAATTATGTTATATTATACATAAAAATAAAAAAGATATCATAACTTCATGAAACATAATTTGCTCAGGGCCTATGTCTTCATTGTGCCTGATGCTCGCATTGTCTGTTTAACGAGATATATAATCCTGTTGTCTAAAACACCCCGTTTTCAAGTCAATATACACCAAATATATTTCCTCGCACTTCGAATTATTATTGTTTTATGCAGTGACATATCATTTTAATGTCTTAATATCAAACATTTCACGTCCGCGCTTACGTTCGCATTAGTGGATTAATGAGATATGTCCGCTCTTCATGAATTCCTAAAATCAGTCTCTAAAATGTCCCTTTTTCTGATCTGAATATAAAAAATTTCAGCTTGCGCTCGCATCATTTGGTTAGTGAAATACGCATGGTCTACGTGAATTCCTACAAACAAGCCTTAGAATGCCCCTCTTCAGGTGTGAATTTCCTAATTTTTAACTCGCGCTTCTCGCTCGCAATATTTGATTAGTGAGAAGTGCATTTTAATCATGATTACAATGACTACAGGTGCTTTATGTGTTTGGATGTATATAATTCTAAAAAAAATCAGCAAGCGCTTGGTACTCGCATTAGATTACTATGGTGAGATATGTATACTCTTAATAGATTCCTACAATATAGTCATTAAAATGTCCGTTTGGGGTCAATATATACAAAAATTTCAGCTCGCGCTTCGCGCTCGCATTATGTGATCAGTAACATACATATTCGTTTAATGACACTGTCCTTAAAATGTCTCTATAGGTCAGTATACCTAGCTCACTAGGTGAATCAAAATTTTTGCTGGTGCCCCCCCCCCCAATGCCGTGACTCACGGTACGCCACTGGGTGTAACACTGTGTAGCCTTCTTTGTTGATCTTTTTTGTCGATTGTCCCGTATTTTATTTTGTGAAATCTGGTCACCCTGCTGTGACCCCATTGAAAATACCAATTTCCCCACTTTGATGCGTGCTCACTCATCCATAAATAAACAAATCGATTTCATTTTTGCACAGATTTCTGCCCATAGGTTGATAAACATTACTGCCAAACGACATTGCTAAAGACAGCCTTGAAAAAAAGTTCCACCATATTGAATAAGGGGTTACGTATGCTTAAACATATGTACCCATAGTGTACACAAGTCAAGAGAGGGAAGTCAAAATTTTAACAAAATGTGAAATGAGGGTTTGTTTCATGGACGGTTTTTGTTACTTCTGTCAACAGTTATTTCATGAAACTTCGCACATGGCTTCAGAGTAACACTATCCAAATGGTGCGCACACCAAAATAACCATTCGATAAGGTACAGAGTGGGGCCAAGGCCTTGAACTTTCTTCTCATTTGCATAATTTTCGAATATTGTGTGCTCACTGATAACTTAAACATCGGGATTTTCATAAAAATCAAATCAAATGAACTGTGCAAGGAGTTGCATTTTTTCCAATAACGTAAAAAAGAGCTAATCACATTCCACTTGTTCATTCAAGCGTAAATGTTTAATTTGACACCTTTGAATCATTGAAGCGTGTTAATTGGTCATGAACATATCGAAAAAGTTGAAAAAAGATCATTTTCAGTTACCAAAATGGTGCAATACTTGCCTAGGATATTTGGAAATCGCATTTTTTGTTTCCAATAAATGTTCATTGAACCGTGAAACAATGAATATTGTTGAAGATAGTCTTCCCCAAAATAACTGACATCATATTCTAGCAGTTTTATTGATAAACATGTGTAAAACTCCAATTATGGCACATTTGGACTTGAGTTTATTCAACCGTGAAATTTTGCTTAAAAAGTTGTATCGTCTTTTAGAAAGTACATTTTTACAAGCTTTCTGACTATTTTTCATGATGAGAATGTGCAATTAGTTCCAATAAAATGGAATCAAAGTCATATTTTGCTTGTGACTTTTGGAAAGTGACACTTTTGCCTTCTGACGGTGCTCACTGAAGCATGACGTAAGATACGTCCACAACACTTACTCAGAGGGTAGCTTGTAAAATTACCTATATACACGCTCATGTAAAAACATATCAAAAACTCGCATTGGTTCGGAAATTATTGATGTTTGTTTAGGGGGACTTACTTTTTTTGTTGTGTATATATATATAGAGAGAGAGATGGAGAGTGACAATCTTTTTGGAAAAATTGGTGATGCCGAAAAATGTTTCTGCCGGGAATCGAACCCGAGCCCCCATTGAAAGCCGGTGTTAACCACCAGACCGCAGAGACGGGTTAGTGGCTAGGGCGACCATGATCTGATTGACCGTCAGATAGACAGATTTTCGACACCATACCAATTATAATTTCCTTTGTCGGGTGCAGTTGGGTTTGAAAAATGACAAGCCACCATGCCTAAGCTGGATCAAAGCTATTTCTTTGATACAGTACACGTAATAATAATACTCATACTAAATAGGTTCATTATTGCGGATTGAAATAATCGCTAGAGGGTATTCATTTGTCTCGCAATCTACTATGGTCAACAAGGAAATTCGTGATCACTCTCGCAAAAAGTGTTCACTAGCTTACAAAAGCTCGTGAACTTGTAAGCTAGTGAACACTTTTTGCGAGAGTGATCACGAATTTCCTAGAAAGCCAGTGAACACTTTTTGCGAGAGTGATCACGAATTTCCTTGTTGACCATAGTAGATTGCGAGACAAATAATACTCATAATAATAATAATACTCAATATTTATAACGCGCTTTTCCCAAATGGCCTAAAGCGCTCACAATTTCAATTAACATAAAAGATACAAACAAAAATCAGAATGACATATTAAATGAAGGCAATTGCCTAGAACAAGAGAGTTTTAAGTGACTTCTTAAAAGACTTGATTGTTGGGGATTGTCTTATTGCAAGAGGGAGCTTGTTCCATTCCATAGAGGATGCAACAGTGAATGTTCTATCTCCAGTCTGTTTTCTTTTTGTTGGATATGTTAATTTAAGTGGGTCTTCAGAGGATCTAGTTCTTCTACCTGGGACATAAATTTCTAAACAATCAGACAAGTATTTTGGAGCTTGATTATAGAGTGATTTATATACAAGGAGTAATAACTTAAAAATAATACGTTGTCTAATCGGGAGCCAGTGTAAATTATATAACAGGGGTTCAGGAGGTGTGTCACGGCGGACTTCGAAAATAATACGGGCAGCCCAATTCTGGAATTAGGTGGTTTCAGACCGCCTCGAAGTTCGCCAGTTCCAGGTATTCTCTGATCGGGAAATTTACCCCGATCAGAAAATACCAGGTATTTTGGTAATGTGAAAGCAAACTACGCGTAATTTCCCCGAAAGAAAATACCCGCTAAATAGTAGGTACTTGGCGAAATTACGAGAACTTTCGTGGGGATTTTTCCAAGGTCGCAGGTATTTTGGCGATGTGAAAGCAAATTACGGGAACTTTTTAGCCCAGCGTGTCGTTGGGCGCGGCGGCGTGGGTGGCTGCTGGGCTAGTGATTTTGAATCTCGCGCCTTGCCTGCTTATCAGACCATACTGCGCATGCTCGTAACTTCGGGAACTTATCCCGAAGGATGTGTTTCGGGGCGGTGTGAATGCAGGAATAATTAACGGGTATTTTTTAGCCTTAAAAAGTTCTCGTAATTTAACGGGGATTCTTGTGATCGAGGCGGTTTGAAACCGCCTCGATCACAAGAATCCCCGTTAAATTACGAGAACTTTTTAAGGCTAAAAAATACCCGTTAATTATTCCTGCATTCACACCGCCCCGAAACACATCCTTCGGGATAAGTTCCCGAAGTTACGAGCATGCGCAGTGTGGTCTGATAAGCAGGCAAGGCGGGAGATTCAAAATTACTAGCCCAGCAGCCACCCACGCCGCCGCGCCCAACGACACGCTGGGATAAAAGTTCCCGTAATTTGCTTTCACATCGCCAAAATACCTGCGACCTTGGAAAAATCCCCACGAAAGTTCTCGTAATTTCGCCAAGTACCTACTATTTAGCGGGTATTTTCTTTCGGGGAAATTACGCGTAGTTTGCTTTCACATTACCAAAATACCTGGTATTTTCTGATCGGGGTAAATTTCCCGATCAGAGAATACCTGGAACTGGCGAACTTCGAGGCGGTCTGAAACCACCTAATTTGAAGACAGAAGACCATTACAAAAATCAAGACGAGAAAGGATAAGGGAGCGTATGGCATGGTTAGCAGTTGACTGATCAATAAACCTACGAATTCTAGTTATGTTCCTTAAATGATATGTGACAATACAACATACAGTGGAAATATGATCAATAAACCTACGAATTCTAGTTACGTTCCTTAAATGATATGTAACAATACAACATACAGTGGAAATATGATCATTTCACATACAGTGGAAATATGATCATATGATCATGATCACGTATCGGAGAAAGTATGCAAATGTGTGAAGTTACACACGGACTACAGCTTTGGCAACTCTTTTTATTTAAATATTGTGGCAGAAATGGATGAGGAGAACAAAGGTAGGCGTAGCTTAAATCAAGGTTCCCAAAAGGGGAAAAGGGTAGATAGCTCTGGGGAACCTTGATTTAAGCTACGCCTACCTTTGTTTTCTTCATCCATTACCGTCACACAATATATTATATATATTTATACCTTTCTTTGAAAGGAGAGTTTCACAATCCGTATTCCCATGAACAGACGTGTTTTTTACGACTGTTTCAGAAACGGATTTTGAATTCTCTTTTTTTGTCACATCATGGGCACTGACGAAGAGAGTTACTTTACCTTTCATTTTTGAGAGCTATGCTCCTTTTAAAATCTTTGATTTTATTTTCTACGGCATTTACTATACCATTCATGATTTTTTTTTATTCCATATGCCGAAGCAGACTATTTCTATATATATAATTCAAAAAGAGATAAAAACTCCGTGATGAAAAGGAAAAGTATTTCACGAATTTTCGCTCATAGGGCTTTGTCAAGTGATTTATTGAATAAGATCATCTTTGAAAATGCGTCAAGATCAACAACTGTAAAAACGCGCACTATTGTCATGGAGCGCCCTTGATGCATTTTCATGTACCGTATGGGCACTAGTATTCAACCCGGCATAATTCAAAGATTTTGACATATTTCCCAAAATATTTAGAAATAGGGAAATTATCTTAATTTTATACCTTTGTTATTTCCAGAGTAATCTGTTGTCGGTATTTTCTTTATCAATCTGTCGACTGTATGCGCGGAGGATCAAATTATGCGGCGATGGCCTTTTGCACTGAAAGGCACTAGTATTCAACCTAGTGAGGATAGATAGCAAAGGCAGGTTGAGAGACTGGGCCATCTTTCATTGCTAGGTTGAATACTAGTGCCGACGGATTGAATACTAGTGCCAAAAACCGTCGCCGTATAATTAGATCGGCGCCGCCCGCGCACACAGTCGACTGAAGAATAACCAGCATTTGCTCTTGGAAATAAGATGGGTCTGAAATTCAGGTTAATTTTATATTTCTATATATTTGAGGAAACTCTCCAAATGGGTTGAATACTAGTGCCCTTACGGTATTTGATATACGATAAAACAGCAATGTGGATAAAATACCTTGCTCAAGGGCAAATGTGCCGAGCCGGGACCGATCCTCGGATCTCCGATCCAACGCCTTTTACCACTCGACCACGGCACAAACAACTCTGCACAAACAGATATGCTGCCCCCAACGTCCGCAAATGTAAACCAGCTGACAACAAAAATGACCGACGGACTCGACCACCGGCGGTGTCGGTGAACTGAGAGATATTTCTTCAGAATTCCACTACAGTCTACACCTGGCCTGTATTGAGACCAATAGCATTTCGTTACTATGCACTTACTGCGTAAAAAAATGTGGTGAGTTGAGAACATGCTTTGAACTTTTCTTCCTCTTCCATAGCATAGCCCCAGTCATGACAGTTGCAGTTGATGTCAATGGCATGCCAGGGCTAGGGGCCAGGCCTTGGCCGCGCTCCCCCCGAGTCTTCATGGTCTTGGCAGGTGTAGCGGCGGCATATCGATATAGTTTGGAAGTTATCGTTCGTTACGGCAGATATCGTTCTTTCTCGGATTACTAGCCAGTAGGCTCCTAAGTTAGAAAGTAAAAATCATTCACTAACCTGTGCTTACTCTCCATTGATTCAGTAGTTGCGTCCCATTCACGGTGTAGTCGATCTAGATCTAGGCCCTACCGAAAAAAAAGAAGAAATTTTCGTCCCCAAATCTTTGCAAAGAAAAGGCCCAAGATTTCTACTTTCCTTTCCTGTTTCCTAATGTAAGTTAAGTCTTAGAATCTAACGTTAGCCCTAAAATTTAGATTTGAATCAATGAATGGGACACAACTTCATTTCCGACATTTCTGCAATATTGATTTCACTTTTATTAACAAGCATTTGTTAAAAAAAACGAAAAATATTCTGAAAAGACGGGGAAAACTCGCTGGCATGCTGCAGAGGGCCAAAAAGTGCAATGACTATGTCACCATGTTGTTTTTTCGCCAAGATACACGACGCATATGTAGTAAACTAGGCTTGGGTGGTAGTATGGGATGGGGGTTAGTACTCAGTCAGGACAACCATAGACAAGAAATAGGGGTGGGTCAGCCATTTATTGACAGCCGGGTAGATCATACAGAAACAAGGAAAAACAAACCCCTGTAAATAAGGGAACAATGAATATAGTAATTAATCAATACTGATCCAAGATCACATGATTATCATATATCTTGATAAATGGTATTTCATCAATCGTTAAATTGTATTTCATTAATCAATTGCATGATTATGGATTTAATTCAAGTACCAGTAGATATTATACAACACAAATTGCATGTAAGTATATAATTCATTTCTTGCTCATAAGGCTATCACATTACTAAGAAGAATTATTGATCATTTTTCAATGAAGTCTTATGTTTACAAAAATATATTCGAATTAACCAATGATAATAATAACAATAATGTAGCACTGATTTTAAATCATTCTTTTTAAGCACATTATATCATAGCATTTGAACAGTTATTGCCTTAATTATTATACATGTAAATCATAACAAAATAACCATAACTTGGCCATTCGAACTACTCACCCTACTATAGGCCAAGAGAGAACAAGGGTACATCCACCAAGTCACCCTCTAGAGATTTCACTTGGCATCGCTCGGACATGGTATACGTCAATGAAATTCCCTAAAAATTGACATAACAAAATGAGCTAGTACAGTTTCTCCCATGACTCATCTACATGTAATTTAATCGAGTCTGAATTTCTAAAGCTACTACTACCGTTCGCCAAATATTAATCAAAATAAATAAAGTTCATTCACTTTCTATGTACAGCGAACAGGGGGTATACAAAACTGATCATGACAAATCTTCTCTTTTATAATGTGAAACTGACTATATAACAATAACATGAAGCATATAACGATCATGTACCAGATATACGAAATTGAATTGACATTCAACCCTACTTTCTGTGATAATTGTTTTCTTAAGAATAATATCAACGTGGTCAAAATCTTAGCTGCTAAATTGATTGAACGATATAACTTAGAATCAAACTTACATGCCTCCTTGTAGAACTTGACTGGGAAGAACGAACATGTACCCCTAATGTGCACTGTCGTCGCAAATTGCTTTCTGATTTATCCTACCGCCGTAACAACAAACGCTTATTCTTTCGCGTCACCTTCACTTGAACGCTATCTGATGTAAATATCCTTCCACAACATCACAAATATTTATGACATATCACTAGATTTAGTATATATGAAAACTATAATGAAAACAACTATGGATTTAACATAAACGCCATTCATTTTAAGTTGGGCCCGCGAATAGGTGGTATCGTTACATTTGCACGACAAGCACAGAAATAATTAATGGTATAAAACTTGAAATACATGTGCTACATTGGTATATTTGGTATCATATTAAAGGGAATCTTTATACCAATTACTTAAAAGAAAAAGAAATACTTGAGATTACTTCGTTTACCAGTAATTAGCAATTATGTAACATCGATTGGCCATTTTTGCATGGTGGTGGACGAGGGGAGCATGACGAGGGGAGCATAAATTTTCATTTCATTAAGAAACTAAATGTGTAACATCACATTACCTAAATATGTAATAGTTTTGGGGCTCACTAGCTTATTCTTCAATCATAAGTGGGTCAATTTTGAACTTTTAAGTTTAAAGGGTACCTAATTAAGCTAATTAGTATAATTAATTGATGTAAAACATGAAATTAACATGATTGAAATTGTGACTGTCTGATGTATAGGAAATGAGGAGAGATAAAATACAGTTGTGGGTTACACCTTGAATAAAATTTAGAAGCTGCATAAATTTCAAAAAGAAAAGCACAAACTAATTAAAGGCTTCAGAGATAAATCAATCTATTGTTTTAATAATTATGACCTCATGGTTTCAATATTGACAGCGTAGACCGATAATGATAACTTTGTGTCAGAATCTTCAGATTACTCTGGTATCATAATAGATATAAATACACCTTTTATGCAAATTTAATCAATGAAAACTTGTTTGTTGCAATAAAGTCCTCATCTGATTCTATTTACTCTTTTCTTAATGTTACATCACACTGCTTCTATAAATCAGTAAATGACACATATTTGGCTGGCACAAAAGTGTTCAGAGAATATTTTTCCAAATTATAAAAAAACTAAACAAAAAACTACTTGAGAATGAAACTGGTACAAAGATTAAACTAAACAGAGGCAAATGTACTCATAGAAATATGTTCTGTGCATAGACATTCAATTGACACAGTACCAAGAGACCATGTCCTGCAGAATGTTGAACATGAGGGTATATTTAAAATATAACACTCTAAAATAACATAATCAAAGTATTTTTGCCAGGTGTCTGGATTTATTTATAACTTGTCAGTTGTTTTTGTTCACTCTAATCTAATAAGCTAAGCAGTAATGAGAACTTTTCATTGTGCATTCACATCTTCCTATATTTATATGTTAAACCTGACTCTCAGTTGTCAACCTGTGGTCCACCAGTCTTTGAGCCAAGAGGTGACAAATCCCACAATTTGAGTCAAATGAAATCATTTTTTATTCATAATAACCACAGTAAATATATTATAATATACTGGTTAGTGTTTGCAAGTGTATTTATGCAACTAAAGGCAAGGCTAATTAATATTTTAGGGGGTAAATCAAGCATTGATACATATTTACCCGCAAAAATTGTGATGTGAAATTTGGTCTTAAAAGATGATTGCGCCCAGTTATTTTGGTAGAGTTATCCCCAACAAGTTATATATCACTGGAAAGGTCTCACTCTAAAGAATTGAAATATGCATATTATTTCCCTATAGGGTGTAAAGTTTATCTGATTCTCAGATTTATTGGGAAGTATGTTTTTTTCACAGTTTTCCACATATTTTGACCTTTAACTTTTATGACATTACCCTATGCCTTTTCTGATTCCATTTTTGAATTCCTCAGACAATTTCCTTTTAGAATATATATACTTTTATGGGTAAAGGATGTCAAACATAAGAAAAAAATACAATTGTATAAAATGGTGCGATTTTCGAGGAAAATTTGAGTTGTAACGGAAATGGGCCAACTCAAAACAACCATGGACATAAACATCATTCACATCATAAATTTATGAGAACAATCAGCTATAAGTCTGAGTAACTACTTTCACTTCTTTGAGTAATAACATCATTGACGTTAGGTAACAGGTGAGTAACCAACGGAACATATTGACCAAAAAGAAATACACTTTCGCTTTAAATTCTCGTAAGGTGTCTCCGCTAAGAAAAATGATTTTGCAATAAAATTCAATTTACCACACATATACCGATAGGCAGGGCTCCACACTAACCAATTTTTTCTACTGGTCCAACCTATTCATGTCGGACCAGTAGATACCCAGTTTTTCAAATTTTACTGGTCCGAACCTAAAATCTACTGGTCTCAAAAAGATAAGAAAACATTAAAAAAAGGCGCAATTTTATTTTTCTAGCCATTCGTTACCCCCCCCCAAAAAAAAAAATGAAGGAAATGAAGGACAAAAAGAAAGCAAGACAGAAATGAAGAAAGAAAGAAAGAAAGAAAGGAAGGAAGGAAGGAAGGAAGGAAGGAAGGGAGGAAAAGAAAGAAAGAATTTAAAAGGAAGAAAAAGGGTAAAGAAAGGATAGATGTGAAGGAAGAAAAAAAAAGAAAGAACTAAAGAAGGAAAGGAAGGAAGGAATAAAGAAGGAACAGATAAAAGAAAGAAAAAAAGGGAAAAAAGTGAAGGAAAGAAATGAAGCAAGCAATACAGAAAGAAAGAACAAATCCAGAAAGTTGTAAAGGAAAGAAAGAAGAAGCAATAAAAAAGAAAGGGGAAAAGGAGAGATGGAAAGACGGACAAAAGAAAGAAAGAGAGGACGGAAGGATTGAAAGAAGGAAGAAAGGAATTAAGGAAAAAATAAGGGAAAGGTAAAATGATAGAAGGAAATAAAGGATGGAAGGGAAGGAAAGAAACAATTATAAAAAAAAGAAAAGGTAAAAGAATAGATGAAAGGAAGGAAAAAAGAAAGGCAGAAGAAAGGAAGGAATGAATGTAAGAAAGAGAGAGAGAAAGGGCTGAGAAAATTTCTTTAAAAAATCAAGAAAGGGTAAATAAATGATGGGTGGAAGAAAGAAAGAAACAAAGAAAGTAATAAAGAATGAAGGGAAGAAAGGGGTAAAAAAGGAAGGAAAGAAAGGAAGAAGAGAAGAGATGAATATAGGATGGATGGACTCAAGAACCAAAGAAAGAAAATATCAGAAAGAAATCGAAAAAAGAAATGGAGAAAATATTTTATAAAAGGATAGAAAGAAAGAATGAATTAAAGAAAAAAAGGGAAATTAAAAAAGAAAGACAGTAACAAAAAAAATGAGGGAAGAAACAAAGAGAGATTAAGAAGAAAAGAAAGATAGGAAGAAAACAGAGGAAGAAAACAGAGGAAGAAAGCTAAAACTATCATAAATATTTATCAGTTTCTTTTTGGCTCAATTAAGATAGCTACGAAAGAAAGTCAGATACCTACTGTATCAACACACACATAAATGCATATGTGGAGCTATTATGTATTCAGACGATATCACCCGAAACCCGATCTGTTTGAACCAAAACAGAAGTGAAATTTTCTCCTTTTACTGCTAACAAATGACAGAGTTACTCCAATTTTTAGGAAATATGGACATTATAAGAGCCTTTCATGAGTATGAACCATGAATTTTGACAGTTCTGTGAGAGATTTCTACCAGAGTTTAGCCAGGCTTCGTTCTTGCGGCCAGTAGAGAATTTACCATGTGGGTTGTGTGGCTGACTACATGTACACTGTATGCATGCTGTAGGTACTCTAGTAACACTTACATGCGATTTATTCTGTGTGTATATTGTGTGTGAATGGCAGAATTTAACGGGTGGAAATGGTTTGCTGTGAATTTGACCATTTCTGGAAAAGTTATTGGCCCAACAATGGTTTTAATTACTGGTCATGTCGGACCCTTAAATCTTGCTATTTTTGGAAAAATTACTGGCCCGACAATGATATTTTTTACTGGTCATGTCGGACCAGTAAATCTTCCTATTTCTGAAAATCTACTGGCCCGACAGCGATTTTTACCGGTCTGGGACCGTCGGACCGCCGCTAGTGTCGAGCCCTGCGATAGGGTAGCCTTGAGGATTTGTGATGATATTTTTTAATATTTTGACATATGATGCAGTATTTGGTACCCTGGGGTACCAAATATTAATCTGCCATTTTGTTGAATTATTTTTATTTTTTGCGCTGTACCCTGGGTTACCAAAAATGTGTACAAGCATATTTTAATGTATTGTACAGATTTTTTTAAAAATTAATACAAAATACGTGAAAATAAAACTATAAAATCATTTTAATGACATTAATATTATTTATTACGTAAATTATAATTATTGACGTTAATCACAAGAATCAAAGTCCATAAATTTAATTTTAGCTCTCCCCCAACATTGCTCAATCATTATACAAAAACTAATGGCTATCTTCACTTTTGGAAATTCATGCAATACCATTGCAAATGCGCTGCACATGCACTGCGCTGTGCCTGTGATGGACGAGTAATAAGCCTACACCTCCCCCACCGCGTGTACCAGGGCGAGTTTTGGGACTATAAGCTAATCTTTTGTGTAAGTTAGCTGTCGAAAAGTATACTTAAATTCTTAAGTATAACATAATTTGTTTACTATTATTGGCATTAGATTGTATCAAAGAAAGGAAATAGGCGTTGTGATCATTGTCCCCATTCATTGTCATGATTGTCGCTCCGATCGTACGACCGTGATCACCATGACAACAATGTAACTGTACACTATTACAACACGAGATGGCGCTGCACAACACCGTACCCCGGGGTACTACGGTACCCCGGTGTACGGCGTGGTGCATCATATACTTCTTCATCACGAAGCCTTGAACCCCATCCCATAGACGCATAAGCATAACATTTACAAGCGAGACCTCCACACCCGGATTGATTTCCCAAGGAAATCCGTAGTTGGTTTGTAAGGGTGAATTTTATTTATCTATGAACCTTCAAAGGCCTAATGCGTATAAAGGGATAAAAATTATTTCACTATAAATGGCAAAAATGAGAGGTTTCTTACCAGACCAATCTCGTATAGATCCCTCAATCCGTGTGTCAACAAAGCAATGTATACCATCGGCCTGACCCTTGAACCGCTTCGTTATGATGTACCTTTGATTTATAGCGATGTTAGAAAATGCCGTTTTCAAGAACAATTCATAGATAGAAATTATCATTCAACCATACACATATTTAATGTAGTTATTTTAAAGTTGCAGAATTCATGAACAGATTATTTGAAGGACAAGTCCACCCCAACAAAAAGTTGATTTGAATAAAAAGAGAAAAATCCAACAAGCATAACGCTGAAAATTTTATCAAAATCGGATGTAAAATAAGAAAGTTATGACATTTTAGAAGTTTGCTTAATTTCACAATTATTTGCACATCCTGTTCGGTATGCAAATGATGAGACTAATGACATCATCCACTCTCTATTTCTTTGTATTTTATTATATGAAATAGGGAATATCCTATTTTTCTCCTCATTGTCAAGTGAAACAACAAGTAATTCCTCCCTGAACATGTTGAATGAGGATTGTTTAACACTATATGATTATTAAAGTCAAGTTGGTCGTTATTGTCAAATCATTGAAAAAATGAAATATTGTATCATCAGAGATGCCAAGTTCAAAGACCAGCTATGCGTGAGATTTTCTGTGAATCTGAGTGAGATCACAGACTTTGTGTACAATGTATATGGGGATAGGCTGTGATAGTTGCGTGAGACAGAGATTTGAGGGGATGAAAAGAGTCCAAAATGCTTGAGTCTCACGCATAATGCGTGAGACTTGGTAGCTCTGTATCATTCAAACAGTAAAAAACATAAGACATAGTGAGTGAGGGACATTGATTGACTGTCTCATTTGAGTTGTGTATATCACTGTTTTGTGATATACACTGTATTAGCAAAACTTTAGAATGTCAGAACTTTCTTATTTTACATCCGATTCTGATTAAATTTTCAGCATTTTGCTAGTTTGATTTTTCTCTCTTTATTCAAATCAACATTTTTGTGGGGTAGACTTGACCTTTAAACTGGAAAAAAAAGAAGAAACTTTTCAGGAAGGTCTTAAATTTGTAGCCCCCCCCCCTCCAGCATAAACAAAATGGAGAAAATTTGAGGTCACAAAATCAGCTGATTTGCACTCAACATGTTAACAGGTCACGTAGGCATGGATGCACACATTCCAATGGCAGGAATTCGGGGAAACTCATTTTCAAGCACATTGATTTACTCTACCCAGAAAGTGAATACTAATTTGATCACCTGTCATCAGCTTTGGGGCATCTCATTCACATTCCAACTCGTCCTCTTGCAGTAATTAGGCCAACAACGTTATAGATAATTCTTAATATAATATAAAGCATAATTCCGATATATAAAGACGTAGTGAAATTGAACAATTCATCCAGTGCTCAGTATTCAAATAAATAGTAGGAACTCATGTAGGAATGAACAAATGAAATATAAAACATTCACACAAATCAACTTCAATTATTCGTACTTGAAATGAATACCTTTGAATGATTGCTAATTCCAATGTATCAGAGATATGTTTGACGAAGTATTGTCATGATATTGAAGGTGTACTTCTGGTAAAATCTATTGAATCACCTACCCTTCCCGACCCAAGGTGGACTTCCCAATCTCCATAAAGAAAGATTATTCAGCCACTATCATAGTAGACACATCCATAAATGATTATTGATTTTGTTCGCTCCGAACATTGACTTCTTTTCGCCAATCCCCTCCCCCACAAACATCCCATCATTTCCCTTTTTATTGCCTACGACAACCCCACCCCATTCATTCTTTCTCCATTACACAAACTATTTTCAAATCATTGTAAATTGTAATTGATAAGTACATGTGCAACAAATTTGTAGAGTATTCACTGTGATGTGTTCATTATTTCAATGGGTAGGCAAAGAACAATAAAACAAAATGAAAAGGAAAATACTTATAACTCACATTAAAAAAGCAAATCTTAATGTAATAAAATGTATGAATATTACTAACAAAAAATATTATAGTTTCTATGATTATCTTAAAATGTATTCAAATTATGATATTAAAAGTAGGATTAACATCCAAAACTTAAGTCTTAACCATGTACATGTAGGCTATGACTGAATTTTTAAGAAAGTTTTGAAATTGTTTATTCTAACTTGAATTGAAATTGTTAATTCTAACTTGAATTGAAATTGTTAATTCGAACTTGAATTGAAATTGTTACTTTGTTAATCAATTCCTAATAAGTCAAGGTCAAAGTTCATTTATGGTCAATAAGCTTCACATGATAATGACACCCAATTTTATGCCCCCAATTTCAATATTCATAGGGAAGGGCCACTTTGCTGTTAGGAACATTTATTACTGCACTAATGGGCAAAATTAAAAGTGTCACCCAAACTTCCCAAGGTCTCTAGAAAGGTGCATTGAGACCAGTCAACAGAGCATGAGCAGTCTTGGCCCATGATGACCTTGGATTTCAAACTTAAAAAGGGTATTTTAAAGTTTGCCAAGTCGACACTTGCTATATCATGCCAGAAGTATTCCTCCAGAAGAGCTATATGAGCATTTTCACCACAGATGGACACAGAGGCAAAAAAAATCAAGTTGTGTTTTTTAATAATACAAGACCTGAAGCTTCTGAGACAAAAAAATTCTGACTCTGGTGGCCATTTTTTTATTTCAAAATGGCTGCCAAAGTATTGATACATATTAGTGTTGAAAATAGTATATTGATACATATTTTGTTTTGACAGATTTTTAAAGAACAGGTTTGATCATGATGTTTTCGCCTGTGATTTCGCTTGCTATTATAACACTTTTTTAAAATCCCACAGAAAGAAACACCAGTAATTCATTCATCTGATAAAAAAACATTGATGAGGTATATGGCATGTAATGTCAGTTACCGAAAACATGAACTTTTTTCTCATTTCCTCATTTATTTTTAGTTTTTAGTTTACAAATATTGTTTACACATATAGATGAAACATGAAATTTGACAGTTCTGATCAATGTTGCATGGATCTACTAAAACTGTGGGGTTTTTTTTACAAATAGTTCAGTTTCAGTTTAGAAGCTGGATTATATTTTTTGTTGACAGCTGAAAAAAGAAATTAGCAAAGAAAATGATTAAACAAATTATGAAGAGAATTGAAATCCGACAGATATGAGCAAGCATTGCTTGCACTGACCAGAATAGAAATCAATAAAACTACATGGCAGCATGAGATTCGGGGGAGGGGTACATGTAGCCTAGGGGAGGGGAGGTTGGAGAGGAAAAGGTTTAAAAAGTCAATGGGTGTATAGTCAGAAAAATCCATGTGTACAGTCAATGCAATATTAGATTACCATAGGAAAACATGTAGCTGCTATGACCCCACCCCCCCCCCCCCCCGAGTAAGTAAAACATACATTTGTTATCTTTTGATAATTAAAAATGTGAAGTATTATGAAACTTATGATTTTAAAAAGTAAGCCTGAGTCGAATCGATTTTAAAATCGGTGTTCGATCGATGTCATCGAACACCGATGCAGATTTTGCAAAATCGGTGCATCGAAAAAAAAAAAATACGTCGGCCGGCCGATTCGTTTGGTTTACACAATCAATCATCAAAATATCAGTAATGTCCAACTTTACTACTACTTACTTGATTTCTATTGCCCCCAAAATGAAACCGATTGAGTAATTATAATGCTATTCACCATTATTTTGAAGTTTATTTCGGTCATAGTTCGAGTCTTACTCGTCTGCTCGTGCCGAGATAATTTATGCACGATGAATTCATGAATGGAAGTCATGGCCATCGATCGTGCATGCGCAGTACCGGTACTGTTCTTTAATCAAACCAGAAAATGGCCGGAAATTGACGCGATCAACATAAAATAAAGCTTGCTTTCATGAACAATATTAATATCATGACCATAGAATATTATTTAATCGTAATATTTAACAATAATTTGCATATGATAATCATTAATATGAATTTAGAGCTTGATGTGAAACGTTTGTATTTCGTTTCAATTTTCAATGGCGGACATCTCATGACGATCGACTTGACTTCTCGAGTCGAGCTAGTGCACTTGTCTAAAAAAATAATCATCACGTCAGGATTGATTCTCGAACATTGTCTACATGTACATGCAAAAACTCTGTTCAAGTTCATATCACCATATACATATTATAACATCTTACATGACAAAACAGAGAAAATTGCGTTTGATTTTTTTTCCCATCAATTTGAAGCTAGTTTGTGCCCAACTTTGGGCTCTGATTTCATGAATGGGAAAATATGTCATATGTCATCGAACACGCATGCGCATTGTGCTTTTTTCTCGGAGCTTGGAGGAGACGTCCAGAGATGGAATAACAACAGAAATAATCCCAGTATTAATTCTTCCATATGAACATAACATACTTTGCTGACATTGTCAATATTCTTAGTATGACCATAAAATCTTGTTAAATCGTAATAATTTAGATGAATTTAGGGCTTGATTCGAAACATTCGTATTTATTTTGATCGCATGCTCAATTGCGTCTAAAAAACTGGATTGTCATTATCAGAATTAATTCTCGAAAATCGTCATAACTCATATTCCACAATCTTTCCTCACAATCGTTATATCAGCATTGAATAGCAATTCAAATGACCATCCAGAGAAAATTACGTATTTATTCCCATAAATTTATTTGGAGCTCATTTTGGATCCAACTACACAATCTCAGGCAAGTTACAGCACTCTCCGTTGATTGCACTTGTTTGCTGGCGCTGACGTCAAGCACGCCTGTCGTTTCGGCAGAGTGACGTGAGTGTACGGAGCTGCGGACGGGGCTGGTGAATGGACTGCGAATGCTAGTTGACCGAAAATCATACGGATCGACTCTGCGTGATTCATGTCTTTATTATTGTTTCATTTTAAACTTATATGTTGTCATCTGCAAATATCATTGTTGAAGATATTTTGGGAAGAATTCTGCTTTGGTCCCCGGCCTTTTTTTGTGTGTTTTGTGATCATGGAAAATACAAACGAACTTTGCTCTGTCATCTGCTTGTGCTACGCTCACCTGGCCAGCGCATACCGTCAGTGCGTAGTGCATATGCAAAGCGCATCGCATCGATGCAAAAACAAAAGACTACATTTTCCCCGCCTTCAATATTCGATGCATCGATGTTCGATCGAATTAGAGCTGTCGAACACCGGTTTTCAAAATAATCGATATGACTCAGGCTTATTAAAAAGCCTTACATATAAGTACCAAGAAAATTATGCCTTTGAAAATCATAAAGCACTGGTAAATGTTAATGTGTATTGTCAGTTACCGACAAGTAATATTAAAAATGTTCAAATAAAAGAAACGAATTAAGAAAAAAAAAAAAATTTCATTGAAATGTTCCTAAAACTTGGATATACTTCTACATCAAGCTCACTTTCATGTGAAGCCCTGCACAGAAGATACAATGCAGTGATTCCACGCATTTGACTTCTATGTGTTATCTCTGGCAAATTAAGTGTAATGTCAGTTACCAGCATGGTTGTGGAAAAATTATCATAGCCCTGAAAAGACAAAAACGAATTGTTTGATATTTTGACACATCTTAACCTAGTAAGGGAGGTATATTTACATATTCAAATTATTACTGTATCTACTCAGGGACATGAGATATTTCAATTTTAATGAACACCCTGAAATTGCATGTCCTTTTGCATAATGTCAGTTACCAACACATTTTTGCTTGCTGATGCATAAAAAAATGTGGTTACATTGGAAAACTTAGAGTCAGAGTATACAGCAAGGTTCACTTTATTAACTAGGCCCGTTTCGGGTACACGTGTACACGTGTACACGCACGGTCAAGTCAGTGCACGTGTAATAAATTCCATCACCGTGTACACGGTGGCATCTGCATAAACAAGCTCACACTCACAGCCTCACATTAAATCTTAGTTCTCAGACACTGCACATGTTTTAATTACTAATATGTCAATATATTTCAATTAATCCAGAGTGAGTTCACTTCCAAAATCGCCAATTTAATCCACATTCTTTCTGGAGACTCACGTTTTTGTACCACGAAATGGGTCTGCTCCGGTCTCAAAAGCTCGAAAGCGTTGCTCAATCACACTCAGAGTCAATTTGAGAATCACCAATTGCGATAGCGATCATCGCTATAACTTACGTGTTATACGCTCGCACACAAGCCTACAAACAAACGCTCTTCAAATTGGCAACATAATAATGAAAATCAATCGATAACTTCAGTTACACTTATTCTGCAGCGATCTGTGCATGCATGTACGGTACCGTATACAAAATGCGCATCCAACGAGCGTCGCCGCTAGCTAGGGCCCTGCACTGATTTTCTTTTGCATTCTTTATTAATATAATGCGCTGCTAAGCCGAGTAAACTTTTAATTTGCACCAATTTTTGTGGATTGATACTTCAAACTTCTCAGGTAAGCTTTAAAACCGTGACTTAGGCTATATAGACCCCTTTTTATGACATGTTGATGCGGGTCCGTGTCAACATGAAAACAGAACTCGCTCTCACAGTGTTTACAACGTGTACACGTGTACACGACCGAAAAACACGCTGTGTACACGTGCATCAAAATGGACTTTCAAAACGGGCCTATTATTAACTCTATCAAAAGCAAACTCTCATCATTTGTTGTTTTAGAGATACACACAATGAAAGGTGTGAAAACATTGTGCCGTGTAATGTCAGTTACCATGAAAATACCCGTATGCACTGTGTATTTGCTTTTCAGTTGATTGTATACTTGCATTTTAATAGAGAAACATGTTTGATTATTACTTTTTCTCTCTCTCTCTCTTTACAGTATACTGTGTGTGAATAACAGGAGCTGGTTTCTACAAGGTAGACTCGTACATCACTAACCATTCATTCATCATCCAACAGTATGCAAATTTCAGTCAAGGAATTGTGGATAAATCAGTGGAATGAGAGAGTCTTCTACATGCAATCAGTGCTATAATAGGAATGAACATCAATGTGTGAAAAATAAAATTAAACATATGTACAGACCGTATGGTGAGAATTTCAATTTCAATAAAATGTACTGGTACAAATACTCCATAGTGCATTTTAAGCTAGCTGGATTTGCAATTGCTGTATGAATTAGGATTTTAACTTGAGAACTAGCAGCTGAGTGTGTGATGAAAGTTTATCATTCTGTTCTGAAGAAAGGTCTTAAAAATTTGTGGTGGAGTCCAGGATTGTTCAACCTGCTGGCCAAAATTTCATTGCTGTCGCTTCAAGTCAATTGGGATTCTGCAGATATAATATTGGAGTTGGACCAGACCTTCACACCATGATAAATACGTATTGAGCCGCAGAAAATTGAATTCAATTCATATTGTAGTATCTTTATGAAATATCATTATCAATCGCAAAAATGGGAAATCAAGGCAGAACTCGGAGGTCATGGTACAAGGTACCTCCAATCTTGTCAAAACGGTTTGGAATCATTGCATTCCTTACCATGATACTCTGGACATATACCCTATTTACGTTTGCTCTGTATCGGACAGAGCCTAATGTTCCAGAGAGTGTAAAACTCAAACAGCAAATACTAGAATTGAGCAAACAATATGTTAAAGCACTGGCTGATGAACAACAGGAAGGGAAAAATTTGCCCGAAGCTTATTCAAGTTATGGTAAGTTCCTTTTGATTTCAACTAGATATTCTGCATTTGATTTTACACTTACAATGAACTATTCTATTGTTTTGAATTTTTTTGGTAATTGCTAGAATTTTAAATATGACAGAGAGAGATGAAATGGGAAAGCTGAATGAAGAAAATGTTACAATTTTAGCTGTTACATGTAGTAGGTGAAAAAAAACTCCACCAAGAAACAGGCAAGCACTTTAATAATTTCCATGATAACAACAGATTTAGATAGCATGAAAGGATAGAATGAAAATGTTAAGAAGATTCAAAAGGGAATTATCTTGATTCTCAAAAGAAAAAGGTCTGTTTTTGTATACTGACCAACATGAATGAAAGATGTTCTGTTTGTTTGTTTCCACTACACGTACACAATTTGTTATTATGAATGTTTTGTACGTAACAGTGTGTAGTGACTTTTAAATTTTGCTCTTTATGTATGTACCCCTGCCAAATGAAGTTTGAAGGGTATACATGTACATGGAATCAGTATACATGTACATGGAATCAGTGTACATGTACTGTCGGGCGGGCGCAAATCTTGCGCATTGAAATGCTTCCTCAGTTTTTAACCAATTATCATGAAACTTGGCACACATATTGGTATTGGGGTAAATATGTGCAAGACATATTTTTTTGTATGTGTCGAAAATTGTGTTTCCATGGAAACAACATATACAGTATGTAAAAGAATTAGCCAAAAATCTTGCGGTTATGTTTACATTGTATACAGTTCTCATGATATAGCTCACTGATTGGTCTTGAGGATAATATTAGGCAAGACATATATGTTTTCCAGGTGTTGGAAACTGTTGACATGGTAATGGCGGGGGGGGGGGGGGGTACATGTATATTTCTGTGTATTCTAGGCTTGATTGTATTTTTTTTTCAGTTACAACATTTGAATACATGTACCAGACTACCGGTACTTGTGTATGTTGATAATTATCTTCATCCTTCACCTTAATTGCAGGTACATACATGTACAGTTTGCAGCAAAGTATGTACCCCCCGAAACTATTGCTGTTTCCCCATATCTCCACCTGTTCTCTCCCTCTCTCTATCCCCCCTCCTTTTAAATCCCTATTGAACTATTTGCTCCTTTACAAATTCCCAAATATATGGATTAAAGGCATGATAGGCAACAAGAGTCATGATAGGCAATAAGAGTCTTGTTGCCTATCATGCCTTTAATCCATATTTTGAAATTACTGTGATGTTGCATCAGACCATGTAGATTATTTTGTAGGGTGGTGCTGTTTGTGTAGAAAATTATTTTTTACCTGGGGCACCTTTGTATGTTTGTCTTGTACACTGTAGGGGCAATTGCTGAATTTCTGGGCTTAAAGGTAAATTCCAGTTTTGGTAACGATATCAAAATGAGTTCGTACAGAATCCAATGAAATGACCACCAAAGTGTCTGTTTGTATTTATAAAACGCATGTGCCAAAGGATTCTGGAAGAAATTGTGTAATTGCTGAGAAATCAGCAAATAAGCACAGGATTAGGGTAGAGCGTCAGGCCCGACGCTCTAAGCAATAATTATACATTGTCCCACGTGCGCTTATCTGTGTTGGGGATCTTCGGTGTGAACATTTTTCAGCGTAGATTTCAAGATTCACAAAGTTCAGTTAATGTAACTGTACCAGATCTAGATCCTCCATGATATACTGACAATTAAGACTTGTTTTACAGACTTTCTCATGAAATCAGTGTTTACTGCAACTACTGGAATTTCTCTTTAAAAAAATGTACAAAGTGCTACTTTATTGTGCAGCAAGCCGTAATCCAGTTAAAATGCAATGTTCTTGATTGTGGCAGATCTTGTGCAACTATCATGATGGTTGCACCAAAGCATTCCTTTTGTGATTTTTTAGGGGTGATATGATTCGTTCCTGTCGCTCTCTTTTACATCATTAGGGGGTGTTTATGCTTCCATTGTGAGGACGGAATTTTCAAACGTTGATTCAAAACGCCGATCGTAAACGTGGTTCTGAGATTGCTGTTTATGCTTAACTTTTCAGAGGCGAAATCACGATCTCCAGCTGGCTTCTCATCATAATTTTCATTGAGCAGGCAAGCGAGGTCATACATGTATTGGGCACGCATTTTTTCAAAAAAAGTTTTCCGAGAGTTGTTATTGTACGTGGAGATAACATGCGGCCATATGGAGCAATGCAACTGTATTTGCCCATGGATTTTCATCTCACCGGAAGCATGTACCATTTAAACACGTTTACGATCGTGGTTCTGTTTGTACTTCCCCAGAAAGCCTGATTCTGGTCAAACGATGTTTACAAATGCACTTTTTTGTGACTTAATGATCAGCATTTTGAAACATTTATTTGAAAGTTAGCATGGACGCAACCATGTTTTTGACTAATCATGTATGGAAACGCTGATTCTGGCCTGAAAAGTGGAAGCATAAACACGGCTTAACATGTACGTACTGTATGCTTGTACTACATGACAGCATTTGTTTTAGTTTTTGCATTGACCTGTAAGCGAACTTGGAAGGTCAGGAGTCCTGAGGAAGCTATTGATTACCTTCCCTACATGTTGCTGGCTTGCAAACCATTAAAGTGGGGAAATCAATATCTGAACACCAGACACCTGTATTTACATGTACTTTTAAGAAAAAGTGTATCAGTTCTCATTTGCAATGAACTGTGGAAAACTCTCCAAAAAGTCAGTTGTTATATTTTGATAGAGTGCTGGGCGATTATATTATCAAAATTATGCGATATTACAAAAACATTCAATACGATAATGGTATAGATATATCATGGTAACATGATATCATACAACAAAAATATTTGTAATTA
Source organism: Lytechinus variegatus (assembly GCF_018143015.1). NCBI lineage: Eukaryota > Metazoa > Echinodermata > Echinoidea > Temnopleuroida > Toxopneustidae > Lytechinus > Lytechinus variegatus. The sequence continues at coordinate 93,158,161 of NC_054740.1, read as the reverse complement.
TGATTATGAAAAGTTTTTCACTATTCATTGAGCAAATATGCTGCTCGGTCTGGCTTTAAAACAACTCAGAATTTAAAGTTGGTACCCAAATACCTGCTTTTCATGGACAAGCACCAATCAAAGCCTTCTTTCATTTCCTCTTCCCTACTCTGAAACAGAATATCAGCTCATCATGAATGCTTTAAAGGTCAAGTTCACCCAGCAAAATGTTAATTTGAATACAATGTAAATAGAGAAAAATCAAACTAGCATAACGCTGAAAATTTCATCAAAATCGGATGTAAAATAAGAAAGTTAGGACATTTCAAATTTTTGCTTATTTTTAACATAATAGTTGAACGAGCCAGTTACATCCAAATGAGAGAGTCGATGATGTCACTCACTCACTTGATCTTTTGTTTTTTATTGTTTGAATTATACAATATTTCAATTTTTACAAATTTGACGATTAGGACCTCCTTGCCTGAAGCACAAAATATTAGAATAATGGAATTCCACGTGTTCAGGGAGAAATGAAACTTTATTTCACATGACAATGACGAATGACAAGAAAATAAAAAATATTTCATATTTCATATACCTGGTAGTAATATACAAGAGAAATAGTGAGTGAGTGATGTCATCAGTTCCCTCATTTGCATACCGACCGTGATGTGCAACTGTTCTGTGAAATGAAGCGAAACTTTAAAACGTCATAACTTTCTTATTTTACATCTGATTTTGATGAAATTTTCAGTGTTATGCTTGTTGAATTTTTCTCTTGTTATTCAAATCAAGTTTTTGTTGGGGTGGACTTACAAGTCCTTTAAATTTCTAGACTCGGATATATATCATATAGGCCTATACCGGTGATATTTTGAAAGCGATATTTGACTAACATTGAAATCAAGTAGTATAGATCAGCACTAATTTATGCAGGGGAAATTAATGTGGGTAAAATGCTCACTAATGCAAATGAGTATTCTGGCTTTATCTAATAATCCAATCTAACATGAAAGTGTACTTGGCTGACTGGCAGTCAATATTCTTCAGCCATTTATTTTTATGAAAATTTGAATATTATCTCTGTGTTTTTTTAAAATTATTCTTTAAAAAATAAAAGGGACCTTTTGATTAGGTCAGAAATACATGTATGTTTATCCTGAAATTTTCAGCCCATTCCATGATGTGGGGGTGCCTAAATGCAGAAAAAAAATCTACAGACATTATTTTGATTAGGCACCTGATAAATATTAATTTTCATGCATACTCTACATGTACAGTTGAGGCCGAATGTTCAACATACACCTATGGAATTCAGTGAAACTTGTTCGTTTACCAAATATCGTAAAATTTACTATATTTTCAGAAATATAAGTACTGCCATGCCGAATTTGGTGTCAAAGAAAAGAGCATATTATTATAAAGCTCGGATGCTGCTGGGATTAAAGTAAATTTCGGTGGAATTTTTTGAAGAAAAAAAGTAATATTCGTGCCATTTTTTGTTGTTGTTACATGTATATTTTCAAACATTGTTTCGTGAAAATATATAAATGTCAAATCTATTATTAATACTTTTTCTATCATGATATGTCACCACTTAGCAAAAAGTGTAATCTGAAATGTTTGTGTTAAGAAGTATCTAGGACAAATATGAAATGTTTTTGTCATGTTTTTATTTTTAATTTGTCTAAAATATGAAGATTTTTTGGGAAAAAATGACACCTGAATATATTTCAATTTCTGAGGACAAAGCAATGTAATGAAGAGGCATGACATACTCATTTGTTTGGTATCAAATTTGTCATGATAGCACAAATATTCTATAAGATACAGTACGTTTTATGATGTTTTGCAAGTGTCAAATTTTCTTTGAATTTCCTGGGTGTACCTAAACTTCTGGCCTCAACTGTACATATTTAAAGAAAATGTCCAGTATTATGAAGTCCACAATTGTAAAATTTTGTGTTTTATATGTTCACATTTCTAGAAATATGATGTTCGCTTATGGGGAATTTACCAAACTCGATACCCGGTTGGCATTAAAAGTTGTTCCATTTTTTTTATGTACGTGTACAAAATACATAACACATAATTTTGAATTGATCAAAATGTTTCCTTTCATGTGTACATGTACATATTAATGTATGAAGAAAACTCATAACTCCTGCACATGTTCATTTACCAAGCTATTTCATTATTAATAATTTGCTCTACAGACCTTAAAAAAACTATGGCAGTGCTGCTGGACAGCATATTAGAGAGACTAGGAAAGTTAGAGAAACGAGTGGACAGTGCAATCAGCAATGGAACACAGAATCTCCTACGTAATTCTTCAGGTGTTCATCAGGATGTAGACAAGGATAGAAATGGTGTAGAGTCAAAGGAAGCAGTAATCAAGGCAAAAGGTGAGTGGCACTTTGCTACCAATGTGTAATTCTTGAATGTACCTGGTATGATAGTGAGCTCTTTCTTATCGATATGCAGATATCAAGAAGACGCAGTATAAAAGGTACATGTGAAAACTTCCCTATTGAACTTAAGCAGATAACTTCACCTCATGAGATTGAAAATAGGTGGTAACGTTTGAAACGGAAGCAAAGTATCTGCTAAAACCTGGCAGCATGAAAGCGATGACAAGTTTTGTAGGTAACATACATGTACAATAATATCATTCACTGAGCAGCTAGCAGAATTCCAAAAAGTTCATCAAAATCGGATGACAAATAATAAAGTTATTGAAGTTTAAATTTTAGCAATATTTTGTGAAAAAAAGTTGTCATGAATATTCATTAGTTGGGCTGATGATGTCACACCTCACTTTCCGTTTTCTTGTGTTATTACGTAAAATCATATTTTTTTCATTATTTTATACTTGTGTGAACAATATGTCTCCCTTATAATGAAATAAGGTGCAGCAATAAATACGTAATTATTATCATTATTATTTTATTTGGCAGAATATCAAACAAGTAAAATACAATGATAACAAATAATTATTACATTAATACAGTTACATAAAAATAATAAAACAAGGGATTCACCTGGATGAGCTGCCAGGCATTGGGCAAAGTTAACCAAATAACTTTAGTCCGCGGACCGCCCTATAAACCCATACCCCATCCAGGTGAATCCACTGTAGTATTTTCATGCGAAATAAACATAGCATAAAATTTCATTCAAAATTACATAATATAACAAAATGTTCAATTACTCAGAATCAAAACATAAAATCATACAAACTAGTATCAATAAATACACTGCATTAAAAGGAAAGAAAATAATGCACTAAATCATTTGTCAATCCATTTTTTCTAGTTCTTGGAGGAAAAATTTTGAATAAACCTAATTTCATGTAATAAAATACAAAAGAACAAGTGGGGATGTGACATCATCAGCCCACCTAATGAATATTCATGACAACTGTTTTCACAAAATATTGCTAAACTTTAAAATTCAATAACTTTGTTACTTGTTATCCGATTTTGATGAAATTTTCGGCATATTTCTCAGTGAATTCTACTCTATTTATTTTTAAGCTATAAATACTTTCAGCCCAGACCATCCCTTTAATAATGACATCAGAGTTCAAATTAACCCCATGCTGCCTTGGAAGAGTTCACTAGCCTCGACATCCTGGTTCGCACTATACGAATGATTTGATTACTCATGGAAGTACAGGTACATGTACATGTATATTAAGATAAACAATGTAATACTGTAATTAAAAGTAGATTAAGATTAATGGGATTGATTATGGATGCATAGAGGGCACTTTCTATGGTGAAAGATTCAGGGGCAACAAAACTAAACAGAGGGCAAGCAAGCTTTCTACAATAAAGCTACAGTATTCAGATTGCTTCAGGAATCTACACTGTATATATATATATGAAAATAGCAGGGACTGCAATTGCTTCTTTTTTATGCTTGGTCTAATGTTTTGCATTGCTTATAGAATTCTTTTAATATTCAGTTTGCAAATCAGGGGGTGTTTGATTTTAATTTCTACATTTATCAATCCATTGCATACAAAGCTTCTAGTAACAGTATGCTGAGTATGCTCTATGGTGTGGGGACTTTGATTCAGGCCAATAAAAAAGGAATCAAAATTTTCCAGGCAATGAGGCCATCATTCACTTCTAATGGCATCACAAGTATATTTCCATAGTTTTAGAAGATACATACATGTATCACAGTGAATTGGGCCCTCTCTGAAGGATCAAATAAAATGCACCCTTAAAAACTGGATTCTAAAGTCCAATCAAAGGAAGGTAAAAATGGAAAAGCTGTAAAGTTTACAGTTGTGACTGTAGACATGCTCATGAAAATTGTCTTTTGATAATCTCACTCCCCTCCCATCCTGACCCCTGCCATGATAATTTATTGAATATGATTATGAACATGACCCTTGTTTTAATGAAAATGCAGGGGAGCTTGAAGCAGATCAGAATTCTACCATGTCAACGATGATACATAAGTTTGTTGGTGGTGTATTGTTTGGTGAGGAATTTTAGAATTTGCACTTGCTACCTGTCATTGCAATGAATTATTCATTTGCAGCTTCATAGAAAGATATCCCTTTCATCCATCTACCCATGAACATATTGCTTTCATACATGTACATGTTCATACTCTCTCATGTCTGTTCCATTCATTATACAAGTATGTTAACATGAAGAACAATTTTAACTCATTTTTCTTCACAATGTTTAAAGCTATTCAAAATTACAAAGAGGAAATACATGTACACTAAATGTGGAGCGTTGTGGCCCAGTGGATTAGTCTTCGGACTTTGAAACAGGGTCGTGGGTTCGAATCCCAGCCATGGCGTAATTTCCTTCAGCAAGAAACTGATCCACAGTGTGCTGCACTCAACCCAGGTGAAGTAAATGGGTACTGGTAGGAAGTAATTCCTTAAAAAGCTGTGTGCGCTATAAACGCCTAGCTTAGCCGGGTTATTTAGGAGCGCCTTGAGCACTTAACAAGGTGGATATGTGCGCAGTATAAATATCCTATATTATTATAAAATTTCATTTAAAAAAGTTTCAGTATTATAAAAATTATGCTTTATTTTGTCTTGACTAAATATTACAATGATTAAGATGAAAAAGGCACTCCGGTCTAAAAATCTGCAATTACATTTAAGCTGTTTTGGAACCATTCACAACCTGTGTGCGCATCCAGGTTTTAATTGTTGTGCAGTTTTTTACAGCAAAAAATGTTGCAAATGCTCTTGTGTCATTTCATGATTTTGTTTAAATGTGGGAAATCACATTTTTTACACAAACTGCCACTTTGTACGAAAGTTGCCATTAATTTACAACTGCGTCAAGCCGTCAATGAAGCTTGCTGTGTTGATATTTTGAATTGATCTGAGAATGTTTCTAAACCTACAGTGTACATGTACATGTAGGGACTGTTTCATGAAAGTTGTCAGCACTAACAAATTGTCTATCGGACAGTTACCATAGTAACAGTCAGAGGCCAGTGCTTCTCAGCCAATCAAAAGCAAGGATTTCACTAAAATAGTCAGCACGGACAATTTAGTCAGCGCTGACAACTTACATGTACATGTACATGAAACACCCAAGAGAGTGGAGAGTAGATACGTGTATCTGCGACTTGTTCCTTTACATACATGCTCAAATCTTGCAAATTGTCTTGGTAATTGATGAAAATGTGTCAATAAAATGATAATTTTTGCTCGAAAAATGATCACATGCACCTGCAATTGCACAGAGTAGCCACTTATCGATCAAATATGAGCTTTCAAGTTCATAGTCATTTCGGAAAAAATATTAAAAAAGATCCTGCACTTTAAAGGATTGCTACAGAGATAGTCAAACTACATGTATGTCCTATGACCCGAAACTGCTGAAAAGTCATGGTCAAACTCAACTTAATAGTTTGAATGGATGCAGTTAATGTGACTACATGTATTTCTGCAATAATAATGAATAAAGTCAATATACTTGTACTTGTGTTTTTACTAGTGATGATCTAATCTTACAATATTCTTATTATAATCATTGCCGTATGCAGCAATTTTGAAAACTTCCAAATTTTTTACTGAAAATTTTTCACCGAAATGCAAAAGCTCCCCAAAGACAAGCTCGGTTGCTTTGCTACCTCGCTTTATAGTTCATGCGTCCTCCCCCCAGCAAAAAATGTCTGATACAGTCATGATTAATCAACATTCAATAATTTGAAGTCAGTTTCTTCCATATTGTGGTCTCTTGATCAGATCTGAAGTTTATTTGTTTAGCTTTACTCATAAAAAAATGACTCCATATGCATGCATCATGAACTTTGAACATCTACATGTATTCTTGAAACAGATGTGGAGCCTCACGAGATTTACAGGGACCATGACGAGTATGAAAATGGTACATGTAGATAAAAGAGGACCATTTTTAGAAATTGCTTCATAAATGTTTTGTAATTTACATTATGTACAGTACATGTAGCGCATTCCATATGAAAATTCAATTAATTGCTGACATGCTGAAGTGAATGGAGTGGGAAGTAGGGGGGGGGGCCACTATCTACATAGACTCTTGACTATGACATTTGCTATTAAAACAACTTTGTTTGGGCACCATAAGGTCCCTGCTGCATCTTTGAGCAGGGAATTTTACTAGATCCCATGGCAGCCTCTTTCACAGTGACTCCTGATACATGTACACTTTTGTTTGGTCTAGAGATGGTGATTGCGATGTTTAGCATACATGTACATGTAGATCTATGCTTACAGGATTCCTGCATGAAAGCCTCTTTCAGTCATTCTCCAACCTCTAATCTGCACTGCTCTGCACCAAGTCAGTACTGCCCACATAAATATTTTTTTTTTCATTAATTGACACAGACAGCAGATACTGCATCTTTTGTGAGGTCCCTATGATTCCAAAGGGAGCCAACTGTTCAGTATTAAACCTGACAGAAAGAATGGGTGAAGCTCCAAGTGCGTGCTGCACTCAACACATGGCCTTTGCTGTTGCACAGAATTTTGGCCCATACTGCTCTTTTTCACTTTCAGAAATTCTCGGGTCAGCACCTGCTCCAAATCTGGCCTATACCTGTCACCTGGTGCTTCTATGTACACATCACTACATGTAGAGCATGTACATAACTATTTTGCCATAAATCTTTGAGTTATTGAAACTTTAATTTATAGCAGTGACCCGGGGGGGGGGGGGGGGGGGCACTTACATTGACGAGTGGATACCATGCGCGACCCAAAAACACTTTAAAAAGATGTCTTTTTCAAGATAGGGCATGTTACCAATGTAACGTGATAAGGGTGTCAAAAACACAAAAATAATGAAAAAAGGGTATCTATTTCGCAAGGAAATTACGTGTTTAGGGTCAAATTTGCGGGGATGATAAAACAAAATTAAAATGTTTTATAAAGAATGTCCTTTTTGCCCCAGCACTACGTGTTTAGAGTCCGATTTGCACGAGGTGTGCAAGGTGGGTTTGTACTAAACTGAAATAATGTGTAAATGAAAAACCAACGAGCGAAGGACCCGTGATCGACATAACAATAAAATATTCCTGTACTTGTTTAGGGATTCATTTCAGGGTATACTTGCCAAAAGTATCATTTCGTTTCCAATACTTGTTAAGGGGTGCATTTTCAGAATATGGAAAATATGTGTTTAGGGTGCTTTTCGAGACCCCGTGGTCGCTCATGGTATCCACTCGTCAATGGAAGTGGCCCCCCCCCCCGGAGCAGTGATCTATTGAAATGGAAATGAGACAATGAGAGCCTCAAAGTACGAGTAAGGCTGTACATGTCAAGGCCTACATATATATTTGTGACAGTGACATGAATCATTTCACATTAAATTTGAAAATCTCTTCATATTACGGTAACCACCTTGAAAGGATAGTCTTATGATTTTTCTGGTGCTGTCTTAGAGAATATGGATGGTATTTGTGTGGGCTTTGGATTGTCAAAAGATCTTTATGTACATGTATGCAACTAGTACTAAACATCATTTTCTCCCTATGTAAGCCAGATTCGGAGCAGGAGCAAAGAATAAGACACAGTTCTCTACTCATTTCTCAACTGGGGCGGGGAATTCCCTTGAACCCTTCTCAAAACTATGTACAAACATTATATTGTGGTCCATTTAAATCGTACATGAACATTGCTGTACATCACATGTTGAAACATATGATTGAATACACTGTATATAATGTATAGTTGAAGTCAAATTCACAGTGTATTAGAATAATTGAAGATGCATTCCATTTCATTGTAGGACTTTAAAGGTCAAGTTCACCCCAGGAAAATGCTGACTTAAATTTATAAATAGAGAAAAATCAAACTGGCATATTGCTGAAAATTTCATCAAAATCGGATGTAAAATAAAAAAAGTTATGACATTTTAATGTTTCGCTTTAATATTTTTCGCAAAACAGTGATATGCACAACTACATGTAGGCGAGTCAGTCGATGATGTCCATCACTTACTACAGTACATTGTATGTATTTTTTTTATTGTTTGAATTATACAATATTTCATTTTTTTAGATTTGACAATAAGGACCAACTTGACTGAACCATATGGTATTAAACATTGCTAATTCCATATGTTCAGATAGGAATTAATCATTGTATCACTTGACAATGAGGAGAAAATTTGAATATTTCATATAATGAAATACAAAAAAAATAGTGAGTGATGTCATCAGTTCCCTCGTTTGCATACTAGCTAGGATGTGCATATAACTTTTTTGTAAAATTAAGCGAAACATTTAAATGCCATAATTTTCTTATTTTACATCCGATTTTGATGAAATTTTCAGTGTTATGCTTGTTGAATTTTCTCTTTTATTCAAATCAACTTTTTGTTGGGGTGGACTTGTCCTTTAATAGGTTGATCAGCATTGTTGGTTGGCTCAGTTGGTACATGTAGCACGTTCGTGTCACAACCTGTAGGTCGGAAGTTAAAGCCCTTTCGCATCAGACTAAAATTTTCTGCTGCTATCCTGTTTGGCATTCAATGATTTGATAGAACAATGTCAATCTGGTGCTGCTCATTAGCTGCCTGGCCCCATGATCAAATGGGAAAAATAAATTTTAAGAGGATTTCTATTTTGAACATAGAAAGTTTGATTATTTTTATTATTTTTATCAATTCATTTACAAGTTCATTCCACACGGTCTATCTGTAGTGATCTCATTTTATACATTTATGTGACTAATGCTGACTTAATTTTTATAGAAAAAATCCTTACATCAGCAATTGTACATTGTACTGCAATTCAAATCTGTTTTACTGTGAAACATGCTTTCTTTCAACAATATCATTGCAAATACATGTAAATAATACATTATGAGGGTGTTTCACAAAGATAAGTGTGACTCTAAAAATGCACTTAAATTTTAGTTGAGTGTGGTATTTAACGCATAGGCCAGATCATGTGCAGGTGACGCACACTCGTGCGTATCCATCTATCATATTATGCGTTAAATAAAGTGTGTGTTGGTGCTTAAAGCAAACGCTACAAGTAAGTCACACTTATCATTGTGAAGCCCTCCCTGTTCATTAATGTACATTGTAGCTGCTTTCATACCACCCACCCTGTGTATGTTTACCCTAAAGTGCATCATTGTAGGCCTACCAGGTCATGTTCAGGCCGGCATCAAAAATACCAGATGATTTCTTTCTTGCATCATACCTGCCTGGACAAGTTTGTCACATTACTTTGTTTCACAAATTTTGCAAAAATAAATGGTATTTCTATTCTAATCTGATACCCCTTTCATAAACCCAATTATGCGGCTAATAGCATAATTTGGTCGTAAAATTGGAGGAGGACCAGAGTTATCCGCATTATTTTGATGCTGCTATTATCCGCATAATAGCAGCATCGGGACCAGATTTTGACTTTATGAACGCATTTCCAAATAATGCGGATAATTGCCATGGTGCGGTCACAAGGTCACCCTTTTCCAACACAACCGCATTGGAGGGGGCGTGTCCAGTTGTCATGACGGTTATCCGCCTTTTTCAGGACGGGCGCTCTTAAAAATAATGCGGCTTATTTTCAGAGTTTGTGAACGCAATTTTTATTGAATTATCCGCATTACTCTTAGGCGGGTAATTGGAGGATGGGTTTATGAAAAGGGTATGACTAGAATTTCTGATCAGGAGCTCCTGGGTATGAAACACATTTAGAATAGAAGAAATAACAGTACATGTATTGTATATTATATACACCATGAATATGTGTACATGTACACACATTCTCTGATCCATGTTAGAATATTTTAGATAGTCACATGCAAGGTTTACTATTATTGAGCAGACATCAGTGTAGGCCTACATAGCAACTAATCATTTTGCATGCTACAGTGTAGTTTCAATCCTAGACCGAAGCCGTAAACATTTGCTACGTTACCCTCTTCCGAGTTTTGCCAATTGGAATACTTTACAAAAACTGAGGGCAACATTTGCCATATTTTTTCCCTCTGCGCTTGCGATTTTGATCGCTAAAATTTCAGTATTGCGAAATCCGGTTGGAACCATTTTGTGAGCCAACGCATTGTAGATAACGCGCGGCACGGCCAGTGCATACTCATTCCCAGCTGATCAAAGCCAAGCACAAGATTTTTATGTAATAAGTGTATGTGCGTGCCATGGAAGATGCACAACTGCATGGTAACCATATATGTCACAATTGCTTAGCAAGGATTACTTCGCCAAGTTCTTCGTGAATAACCTGACATCAGAAGTAGTGATAAGCTTTCATATCTATCTATAAGCATAAATTGTTCTAAATAATAGCTTGAATAACACATTATACAGCTATTGTAATAATGATAATATTGACTGTCTCTTCTTTCAGGAAACATATATTGCCTATATTGCCCTCTTCTAAAGACAATATGATTCTGTTGCGGTAGTATTTTGATGCTCCCTCAAGGCCAATCAATATTACATACCTGCTGGATGCTTCAATATCCCTTACAAATTTTTAATTACATTCATGGAATGTACATTTCATGTCATTGCTGATGGCTATTTCATGTTTTAAAACAATATTTCTATGCTAGCAATAGCACCTGAACTTGAATGAATAAAAATGTTTTCACATACTCAATTCCCTTTGGTGTATTCATTGATATATTTCTATGTTTTTAATCTTCTTTTATAGAATTAATTGGAGAAGGTGCAGATTGTTCTCTTACAGAAGCTGAACTGAATGGATTCTCCAGCTGTAAAGCAAAGATAGCGGTAGGTATTGAGAGATACGATAACCATCAGAATGATTTTCATTCTACACCTGGTCCAAAGGTTCCTGAAATGATATGTGAAATTATCTTAAAATGTATGTTTGTATGGTGCAATTAAGCAAGCAAACTCTGGAATCTTCATTGGGATTTGATGCAAAATATGAAAGAGGATGTTTACATGTTTTTTGTTTTTTCTATTGGCATTTTTATAAAGAAAGTAGATTTGTGTTTCCGCTCCAAGATTGTGAAAGCATTTATTGTGTTTGTGCATCATGGGTGTAACATATTTATTTACGATTTAAGACAAAAAAAAATCATGTAATGAATTACAGTATAAGGAAAGGAAGTAATATCAGCTCACTCATGGATATTGTCACCGCGTTCATGGATATTATCAGCTCACTCTTCGATATGATGATGATTATGTTTACATTATACGACTGTAACTTAAGAAATGCCTGAAATTATAAAAATACAATTTTGAAAAGTTTTGATGAACTTTTATAGGGTTTGTTAGTTTGATTTGTACTCTATTTTTTATATTCCTATCAATTTTAAACTCAAGTGTACACCCCTTTAAATTGAAATGTTGGGGATGGAATTAATGGATAGGTGTGGGGAATGAAAAGATATAAAGAGAAAGAACAAAGAAGTGAGAAGAATATGTGTAGGAATAGAGATGGAGGAGAGAGAGAGAGAGGTGTGTGTGTGTGGGGGGGGGGGGGGTTCAGGTTGATTCAAGGAAGAAAGAGAGAGAGGAAGAGGGGAGAGGAAAGCAGAGGATTAAGAAGATTCAATCCTGTCTATTAAAGGAAAAAAACTTTAAATGTCTTTTTACAAATTAACAAGGCTTATATGTTCTTTTGTATGAAATGGATACATGTTTGTCGGAAAGAAAAAAAAAGATTTCTCCGGAACAAATAATCATATATTGCTCCCATCAATGCCTGTGTTGATTCTGTCTCAATTTCATTGTTCTTTTTTTTCAACAGTGGATGAGGGACATGTGGCGATCTGATACATGTTATGCACAGTATGGAGTTGACGGTACAGAATGTTCATTCAGGGTTTATCTCAGTGAGGTAAGACCAGATTTGCAGACAAATTGCTCCCAGATTTCAAGGCTTACAGTCATTGATATAATCTCAAATTTTGCTCATTGCAGGAACATTTTCAATCAAATGCAACCCTCAAACTCAATCATAAATTGATTTTCAATTTAATCAGAAGTGGACAGTTAAGGCATTTATTTATTAATTTATTTATTCATTTATTTATCTATTTATATATTTAGTTGGATCTTTATAGATTTGTATTTCAATGCGCAACAGGAACTTGGTTTGACTTGAGTTTGTAAAAAAAGAAGAATTAATGAAGTGTCTGAAGATCACTGGGCTTCACTGCCTGGAGCTGGATTAAAGTGGAAACTCCAAGTCCATATAACTTGCTTGATTATATATGAGTCTACACTTCTATCAATGAAATACCACTTATTTGACTTTTTATAAAAAATACAGATAAAAGAAAGTGATCCCACATAAACTTTAACTTCAGCAGTTTTGTCTCCTTGAGGAAATAAGAATATTTGGTCTTGCAATCAGTTTATCAATTGGGAACACATGATAAATGCATGCATCTCATCTCTCACTTCCACTGCCTTAAGTAAACCAATTTTCCCTTCAATATGTGGTACAATACAAACATCCTTTAACTGATGAGACTAATTTATCAAATTAGATTTGTACTCAACTGACGTATTGAGCAATGGATTATTCAGTGGTTCTACAAAACTTGCTTGGCACTCAATCAATTAAAAAATTAATTTGATCACCAAATGTTATTTTTCCACACACACCCTTGTTCTTGTTGTTTTTGTTTTGTTTTGTCACAGGTTGAAAACTGGTGCCCAAGAGTAAAGGGCAGAGAAATTGATCCGCCCAGTATAATTCTTCGGGACTATGAAAAGGTGAGAAATTTGGGACCTGAATGTTAGTTAAAATGCAATGGAAAGAGTTTATTCTGACAAAAAAATAAATCGTGAATTCACTGTCAGTTCCACATTCTGAAGATTTTATGACACTATTAGCTGTAAAATTTATTGATCTGCGCAAATTTGGGTCAAAGGACTTGGAGTATGATAATAAAGAATGTAGAAATACTTGATTTTTTCATCAAATCTCACCATACACACATACATGCATGTATGTTTAGTTCTCTCTTTGAATAATGTCATTAAAATTGTGGCAAATGTACTTTGCAGTAGAAATACCAAATGCAAGTTAAGAGTTATTTTAAATCATAAGCTAATGTGAGTTCATATGATTCACAAATACTGTGGTCACTATATCACGATCTTTACATGTGTATGTCTTTCCTAACTTTATTTAACCCCAAAACTGACCCTTCCAGTGGAAACTGCAATGCAAACAGAGCCAAAGATTCAATCCAATTTAGGGTTTCTCTGGCAGACACAATTGATTATAAAGTTACCATATAGTAAACTTTTATGCAACAGGGCCCACATGTGATATATCAACCATCAATTTCAGTATGAATAATAAATGACAGAATGGCATTGTTAATCAATCATCAACCTGTGTTTAGACTTCAACATTAACAATTCATATCCTTATCAAGATGATTTAAAGTTCTTAAGGTCAGTTTATACACAGGTCTATTCTGTGAAAGAAATATAAATGAATACTTAAGTATTTTTAACTAATAAGGACTTATAATTTGCTCTCAAAAAAAGTTGTGAGAGTCACTCTCAAAAGAGGCTTTTTTCTTTTGCTGGAATAGCCAAAATTTTCACTCTATTTTTTCTGCAATTGCACTCCTTATTGATAAGGAGAAAAAAAAGCTCTTCAGAATTTATATTTTTAATTTGTGCTATTTGATTGCATGTACACATACAGCTCTCAACCCTTCTTTATACTATCACATGTAAAAGTTATTCTTCTTTGAATTACAAATATTGCACTTGTTGGTGTTTAGATAACCAACAAAAGTAAAGTATCCATGGGTGAATTACATGTACCTAGGTGAAAATGTTGTGTGTCGTACGGGGCATTACTGAGTCCCGTATGGCACACAACATTTTCACCTTTAATTCACTCAAACATTTTTCTTGGTAATCAGTTTTCACAGGACTATCCACTATAACTTTTTCTCCTTTCATTCACTCATAAACATTTTTTCAGTTTTTCACATGGTTACCCACTGTAACTTTATCACTGACAAAAAAGAAATTTTATTGCTCAAACATGTTAAGCATTCAGCTAAGAGAAAATGTTGAAATGTCCCATACGAAACATAAAGAAAAACCCAATAACATGTTGACTTTATGTAAGGGCTATAAGTTTACATAGTACATACACCCAGGAAATTCAAAGGAAAGTTGACACTTGCCAATCATAAAATTTATTGTATCTTCTAAAGTATTTGATATCAAACAAATGAGTATGTCATACCCTTTCATCACATTGCTTTGTTATCAGGAGCTTAAAAATGTTTAGGTGTCATTTTTTTCCAAAAAAATCTTCATATTTTAGACAAATTGAAAATAAAATCTTGACAAAAACATTTCATATTTGTGCTATTCACTTCTCAACACAAACATGTCAGATTACACTCTTTTGTTCAGTGGTGACTTATCATGATTGAAAATGTAATATAAATCATAGATTTGACATCTATACATTTCTATGAAATGATGTTTAAAAATATAATAACAAACAATAGAATACATTTGGCACGAATATTACTTTTTTTCTTCAAAGAAATTTCCACCTAAAATGTACTTTAATCCCAATGGCATCCCAATCATGTGAAAGAGCTTAATACGCTCTTACATTTAATACCAAGTTTGTCGTGGAAGTATTTCAATTTCTGAAGATAAGTTAAATTTTACGATGTTTGGCAAGCAAATAAATTTCACTGAATTCCATGGGTGTATGTAATCTTCTGGCCTCAACTGTTCTTGTAATTTTACATCTGCACACAATATCAAAAAGCCCAAAGTACAAGTAATTCCTGTCATGTGACCTGTATATGGGAACAGGATGTTATACATGTAGATTTTCCTGATTTCATGGTTTAATGATACAGACTGGTATATTAAATATATCTACCAAAATATATGTTTGTACATGTATGTATGCCGTGAATAAGCAACCGTAGGACATTCCTAAACCTCCTTGAGTTGAAAGGTTGAATGAAAATACAGAGGAATAAGAAATGTTTTTTCTATTCATATTTACATTGCACAAAATTGATTGCACTATTAAATGGTTGGTCTGTGAGGGATTTTTTGTATGCATTCCTAGTATACAGCATGACTTGGACCCCTGTTACATCTGAGAGATTCCCTACCTCGGGCCGGCCCGGGGCCTACCTCGGGTCGGAAAGAAATCAGATGTAAACATCCCAAACCTACCTCGGGCCACCTTTTAGCGAACCTACCCGAGACCACATCCAGAGGTAGTCTCGGGTAGGTATCGGGCCGGCCCCGGTCCACCGATTCGTAGATGTAAACGCACACAAGCTTTCGAACCTATCTCGGTCCGTTCGCCAGCTGTCAAATTACGTCATAGCGCGCGCTGTCCCCTCCCCAGCCCCGTCGTTCTTCGAACGTTTTTGCGGCATGCAACATGTGAATTGTGATTGATAAAGTCTTTGATTTGAGTGAAAAGAAGCATTTTAAACGTATCCTTTTCAAGTCGATCATATCTTCAGCGACTGCTGGATTTATCAGCATTCTTTCAGAATCTCGGGTAACTTCAATTAGCGCGCGCGAATTATTCGGAGCCTAGATCGAGAACGTCGTTAAAAGGTGTCAGCAATCGGATGCCGCTCGAAACAGTACAGATAGGGCGATAGGGAGGGAATGAACACTGTGATGTAAACAGACCACATTTCGGACTCGGTCCGTTCGCGGAGCTAATTCACCAATAATCCAGTCAAGGTTGCAAGTGGACTCGGTCGGGTCTCGGGTAGGAAACTTTCAGATGTATACAGCGTGACTTGTTTAACAGCATCAGATCCATAAACGAAAAGACATATAGTCTTATTCCCAAACCTGTTGAAATCAAGTTTTTGTCTGTGCAGACACTAATAAGGGAGTTTTCACACAGCAAAGAGCAGAGGTTATTTTTTTGTCAAAATCCCACCAAATTACAAAAAAAAAAGATTTGTCAAAAATTGATGAACTGGAAGAGCAGTTTCATCCTAGTTTCAAAGATGATGAAAAATGCTGTTTTGATTTTCTAGTGTTGAAGAATAGAGTAAATTCTTTGTCAAACTATCATCAAATGACAAAGAACAATAAAGATTTTTTCAAAAATTGATGAAATGGAAGAGTTTTTTCGTAGTTTCAGAGCTGATGAAATATTACAAATGTATTTTACACTGTTTTGATTTTAATACCAATATTGGACAAAGACGGTTCTTTGTCATGATCGGCATTTGATAATAAATTTGTCCTTGAATCCTCTGTTCACCATTGGGGGAAAACTCCTGAATTATGTGATATTGTGATCTTTCATATGCAATTGTGCATATATATGTATGTGTTATTTTCTTTCTATTTTCAAAGTCTGACTTTATTATACTGTTCTAATGAAAATCATATCTAACCATTCAACAACCAAAATTTATCCACATTTATTTAAATAAACCAAATTTGAATGAAAATTAATCACTTTCATTCATCATCTATTGAATTTGTAAAACCACTAGAAATAGTCATTCTTGGCATGACAATATCTCATGGAATGTCCTGTGATTTACAGAGGCCATCAGGTCATTAGTTGTGCATGTTCTAAAAAAAAGATCCAAGATAAAATAAGAGCTGAGATATTCAAAGTTAATAAAGACAATGCATATAATTTTCAACCAAAACATCTATAAAAAATCAAGGTAGAACAATTTGATATTGAAATTCACCAGCAGGTGAATATGATAACTGGTGAGCAAATATTGATGTGTGAACAAGATGTACATGTAATAATGTGAAAAATAATCTGGAGTGAATACCTATGATACACACCTTTATAATGTTTAATAGTAATGTTATAGTTGATATGAACACTAACATTATTGATATTTGTTAGCCAATGTTTATAATTGTAGGGTTGTGATACAATTGAATTTGAAGCACCAGAACATATTGATTTTATACAATTGATTCGCCAGCATTTGATCTATCCTGATAACACTTCAGTTGTGAAATGATAATAATATTTTGCCACCAGTTGTTGAAATAGACATATTAAATTGCTGACAGTTGATGAATATTACACAAGAACTTGACCTTGTATCCTGCTGATCTATTACACTCCCAAACCGCTGTTAAATATTCATGAGTGTGCTTGCAATGCAAAAAAAAAAGGGTTGTAAGGATTTTCACAATGCATGGCTTGGGCTATGTAGCATCTAAAACTATAGAGCCTAAGCATCAATTTGGTGGTCTCATTCCCAAGGGTTGATATTATATTCATTGGTTTTGGTTTGACACCTTGGCAAGTGAGTAAGGATGGCTGCAGCACCACTGTGAGATGTGATGAGAAATCAATTTTCACTTGACCAAGTAAAAGGAGAAAGAGAGAGAGAATGGGAGGGAGAAAGATGGAGGCAGACACCCAAAATACATGTATGTGATAGTCAAAAGCAGAGCTATATGTAGGTTGGTGAAAATAAATATGATAAGGTTGCATTACTCGAAGGAACACGAGTTACAGGGACATTTGATAGTTGAAACATGGTTGTTGTTTTTGTACAATTTTCTGTTGGCTATTAAAAGTGATGTCTAGTAAAATGCAGGTTGGTGAGAAATTTACATCTTTAAAAGCACTACCATGGTTGTTGAAATTGCCTCATGCAACAGAGATCTCAATTATAATTCTTTGATGGACCTTCTTCAGTCCACACATGCAACCTTGGACCCTAGGAATGCTCCAAGTTGACATTTACTTCCTGGGTCAAGTGTCTAGGCATTATATGAGGGATAATCTGTCATGATGAAAACTAGCTTGAATTCTAGGTAGGAGTTTTGTGTATTAAAAGCATTTGATATATGGTTGATGATTATGATTTTAACTGGAAAAACAATTGATAATTTGATTGTCATGGCCAGGTACATGTAGGAAGAACTGGAAGACATCCAGTTTCATAATATTGGCATCTAGTGGTACTTGTTAATACCTTGGGTTAAACCAAGTACAAAGTGAGATTGATCTAAAACACCTTAATTACATGTACACAGTTAGGATGAAATTGGTTTTATTTACAATGTATACTGATATAAAGTAAAATCTGTAAATATGATAGACCTATCCTACTTTATCAGTGTGAAAAAAGAAAAGAAACGGAATAGGACAAAATTTGCAAACCAGATATGAATCAATGTGTCTGGGTTAAGATAGCTTCCATTCTTTGGCTCTATCATCAGATAGAATACTGCAGGTTTGGTAAAATGGATTTTCATTTCCATACATTTCCTCGCAATTTGTTTATGTCCAGAAGCTTTATAAATTTAGATCCATTGATTTGCAGTCCAATCAAATTCTTGAAGTTTGTTACGAAAAGGTGATTCCTCTGCATCATGCACTGTTGATGAACTATGATTTATTCTTCATATCTCAATCTCGTGCACCGATTCTGATAGCTTGATGAGCAAGATTACAGTAAACCCCTTGGATGAACTTCATTTACATAGTATGTCTTGGATTTCAATTTGTTTTGAATGCTGTCTTCCACTCTACAGGCGAAGATCCGGTTAGAGAAACAAGGTCTGTTCAATCTGATGCAGGAACCTACCAAGTTCCGTTGGATTAAGATGAGGATATCAAGGATGTGGGATTCTATGTGGGTACCTGCGGCAGAAGAATTCAGCAAACTACAAGGAGACAAAATCAGGGAAAGAAAGAAGGTAGTTATTATCTGATACTCAATAGACAATAGTCAGACATTGTTTAATTCAATGCCTAGCATTTCATTTTATTTCTCTGTTCATAGTTCAACTATTATAAAAGCGATGTAAAATCCATATCAAATTTATTATTGCACAATCCTT
Source organism: Lytechinus variegatus (assembly GCF_018143015.1). Lineage (NCBI taxonomy): Eukaryota > Metazoa > Echinodermata > Echinoidea > Temnopleuroida > Toxopneustidae > Lytechinus > Lytechinus variegatus. The sequence goes on along the minus strand of NC_054740.1, from coordinate 93,138,863 downwards.
AAAGGGATGGTCCGAGCTGAAAGCATGTATAGCTTAATAAATAGAGTAGAATTCACTGAGCAAAATACAGAAAATTTTATCAAAATCGGATAACAAATAACAAAGTTATTGAATTTTAAAATTTAGCAATATTTTGTGAAAAAAGTCATGAATATTCATTAGGTGGGCTGATGATGTCATACATCCACTTGTTCTTTTGTATTTTATTATATGAAATTAGGTTTTTTCAATTTTTTTCCTCCAAGAACTAGAAAAATTGGATTGGCAACTGATTTAGTGCATTAGATATTTATTGCTGCAACTTGTTTCATTAGAAGGGAGACACATTATTCACACAAGTATGAAATAATGTAAAAATTATGATTTTATATAATAACATAAGAAAACGGAAAGAGGAGATGCGACATCCCCTCAGCCCACCTAATGAATATTCATGACGACTGTTTTCACAATGTATTGCTAAACTTTAAACTTCAATAACTCTATTACTTGTTATCCGATTTTGATGAAATTTTCGGCATATTGCTCAGTGAATTCTACTCTTTGTATTAAGAATAAGATATAAATATTTTCAGCCTGGACCATCCCTTTAAGGCATTTTCAAATATTGACACTGAAATAGAAGGAAAATTACAAACATAATGAATGTATCTTTCATGTTTGAAGTGTGGGATCAAGTGTCTAAGTTTCCAATCTTGTTGAAGATGTATAATAACATCCTCCTTGCCCCTCAGTACAATAAAAAAATGAGAGTTGGTAGTTTTTATTGTGTTAGAATTGATTTTCTGAAGTAAATGCAATCATTTCTGATTTCTTATACCCTTTTCATAATTAGCCGCCTAAGAGTAATGCGGATAATTTAATAAAAATTGTGTTCACAAACTCCGAAAATAATCCGCATTATTTTTACGAGCGCCCGTCCTGAAAAAGGCAGATAATCATCATGACAACTGGACACGCCCCCTCCAATGCGGTGGTGTTGGAAAAGGGTGACCTTGTGACCGCACCATGGCAATTATCCGCATTATTTGGAAATGCGTTCATAAAGTCAAAATCTGGTCCCGATGCTGCTATTATGCGGATAATAGCAGCATCAATATAATGCGGATAACTCTGGTCCTCCTCCAATTTTACGATCAAATTATGCTGCTATTAGCCGCATAATTGGGTTTATGAAAGGGGTATTAGTGTATTCAAGAATTTGATTCTTCAGTAATCATGAAGTGACATCTTACTGCAATTCATCCAGTCATATTCATTACCTGCCTTAAAGTTCAATATGATACCTTATTTCCCTTACAAAATTACATTTCCTCATGGAAGGTATTTTGCCCCAAACCATGCATGCTTGAGCCTTGAGGCACTCTTTAAAGAAGCATTGATTTATGTGACTGCATATCCCAAATTACTCATTTGGACTTCCTCTAGCACTGATAATGTTCCCTGCATCTTAATTTTTTTGCCTTTTTAATGAGCAAAGAGTGTGAGCAAATCAAGTAGATATTAAAAGGGAAAGTTGAAATTGGCCTAATTTGTATGGTATGATTTTTTTTAGTTTGCATTTTCATATTAGTTTGTGTGTTTGTGTTCATAACTTCCCCAATTCATCTATTCATTCATTCATTTGGAATTTCATACATATGGAATTAATCTTTTTTTGTAGTCATGCATTTCTCTGCTCTTTTGAGATACTGATTTACTACATGTAATTATCAAATTGTTTAATGAATAGAATAGACTACCATGTCCACTTTTTGCTGTGAATTCGCACGAACTCCTGATGTTTGCATCACAACAGCAATACCACTTTGCTCTGCACGACACCCATGCATTATTAGCATATTACTATAGCAACCCACTGGGATTGTTTTCATCCATTGTATTGTCCTACTTCATCATTGTTCTGCCATATTGATCATCTATTCATGCTTGATGAAGTGATATGCATACTATTATCTCACAAATTGCAAATACATGGTGTGTAGTTTTTGTGTTTTTTATAGTCATATTGTTTAGGAAAAATATTCATCAATTATGAATTTAATTTTTATTAATGGAAGATGTTTTGAAAAAGAAATTATGCCACGAGTACCTCTGATTTTGAACAAATCTATAGACAAATGTATAACTGAGTATCATGATTGGAAGAGATGTGGTTTTCATGAATGTTAAAAAAGTATACTATGAATATGTTGATGTTGTCAGGAAACACAACATTGTTTTAAAAATATTAATATAGTGCATAAAATTCAGTTGTCTTGTTACTGAGGAATTCAAAGTATTGAGAAAAAAAGAGGGAAGCATACCTTGCATAACAACATCATTGCACAAGTAAGCCTGGAGGCAAATGTTTTTTTTAGAGCTTTGGGGAATTATGATATGGTGAGTCACTGTCTTATGATGTGTTGCTCCAGTATTTTTACGATTCTGAGCCTCTGAGGCTGCATTCAATCGATAGAGTTTTAGCCCAGGAACAAGTTTCTTATAAGTTGTTTAGTCCAAACCATAGATAAATTCAATAAATTTTTCATTGGTTATAAAATAAACATCTTTTAAAATGCAAACATGAAACAGATGATCTTTCTTCAAAGGTTAAACCGATGTTTCCTAGGTACTGGTAATATTGGTTGTATATCAGCTTGGCGTTTACCAGCAGAAAGCTGTCCTGCCGAGTTCCTACGGGAGTTACCATACACAGAAACCATGGCTGTCAGAATCAGTTAGAGGCCGTTCTCATTATGCTTTCTAAAACTAGTTTACTGCAAACCAATTCAGGAAACCAGTTTCAAAATTCGCTTTGCTAGCGTTCCCACTTGATCACACGGAAGTGGTTTTCAAAATCACTCCACGTAAAGTGATCTTGTTGACCTTATAGAAACGCTATCAGTGGGGTGACACATTTTGCGCGAAATTCAAAACGGCAGTAAAGGCATTCTACACCTGTCATTTGGAGACGTGCGCTCGAAATGTGCGAAGATCAATTTCCCAAGAATGGTTGTGTCCTCACGCTAAAACCAAATAACGAGGCAAAGCGATCTTGAAAACTACAAGATCACTTTGATCGTTCTCACGACACAGTAAACCAGTTTCCAGTAAACTATTTTTAGGAAGTTAATGAGAGCAGAGGGTGATTTCAAGTTCGGTGTTGACTTTTGGTGTTGGTGTTAGGTCAATTTTTACACGATTATAACACCAAACATAAAATGAAGTTGGTCCCGAAAAGTCACTCACTAGTTGTTGAGATGTCAATTATGATCTGGATCAGTTTTACAAACTCTGACTAAGTTTTGGAGCAAGGGGCAGCAATCAAAATTTCAACACCAACACCAAGGCCAACACCGGACTTGAAACACCCAGTGTCATAAACATTCTGGCACAACAGGTTTCAGGTACATGCACCACCGTTGGCATTCTTATGTTTTTGGACGTCTATTCTTCATGATCCATGTAAACCTTTAGATTTTTACTCATTGGTCTGGGATGTGGAGTGGGTGGGCTTGAAAATAGGTAGAAACAATGTGATTGTATCCCGGGGGGGGGGGGGGGGGCACTTCCATTCACGAGTGGATACCATGCGCGACCATGGGGTCTCGAAAAGCACCCTAAACACGTAATTTCCATATTCTGAAAATGCACCCCTTATTAAGTATTGGCGTGTGAAACCCTACCCTTAACAAGTATTGGAAACAAAACTATACTCTTGGCAAATATTCCCTGAAATGAACCCCTAAACAAGTACAGGAATGTTTTGTTGTTACGGGTCCTTCGGTCGTCGGCTTTACCTTATTTGGTTTAGTACGACCCCACCTTCTACACCTCGCGCAAATCGGACTCTAAACACGAAGTGTTGGAGCAAAAAGGACATCCTTTATAAAACATTTTGATTTCGTTTTATCATCCCCGCAAATTCGACCCTAAACACGTAATTTTCCTCGTGAAATAGATACACTTTTTTCATTATTTTTGTGTTTTTGACACCCTTATCACGTTACGTACGTAACGTGCCCTATCGTGAAAAGGACATCCTTTTTACGTCTTTTTGGTCGCGCATGGTATACACTCGTCAATGTAAGTGGCCCCCCCGGGGATTGTATGCTCTCCTGAAGTAAGCATACAGCCAATAGGACCACAGGAATAGCATTTTGATTTGTGTATGTTAACAGGAAAAATGATTGAGTGCACCCCTGGGCTTATAATACTTGCAATGCTTTACAGAGTTCACTCTTGGTCATAATTGAGGCTGCTGAACCTGTCTATGGTTTAGATACATGTACATGGTGAACCGTGAAACTCTACTACGCTATGTCTACATGTCTGTCTATGATTCTAAAAATAACAAATGGTGCATCAGTATCATTCTGAATTACTGCTTTTCCAAACTAAGCATTTCAAAGAAAGTCTCTATTAGTGCTGCAGCCGAACCGAACGGAAGTTCGCCGAACTTGGCACTTCCGAACCGGACCGAACCGAATGCAAAGGCCTGGTTCGGAAGTTTGGTAAAAAAAAAAGTATGTTAATATGCAATGCGTAAGTGCGATGACTACATAGATTTAAGTATAAAATAAAAAAAAAATATTGGTTAGTGATTGTGCACAAAGAATTCCACTCAGTATATTTTCAAAATCCACTATGATAGCTCACATCTCGTCTTTGATTGAACTGTTATCAACTTAAGATTTATTATTTTATTATTATTATTATAAATATATTTTTTCTTGATAAAATGAGGGGACATTTTGAAGCTAAACTCGGTATAAAAGTGTGGTGTAATTACGTATTGCCGTAATCGATCGTAATCGGACCTAATCATTTTGTATGTAATAAAGAAAAAGAATTCATTCCTCGTAAATGACAAAGTATGACAGTTTCGGTCTCGTGTTTGATTAGATTTTTATCATTTTCAATTTTTTTTTATAAACATGAATATATTTTTTTCCTTATAAAATGTGGGGACATTTTCAGCTTAACTCAGTTAAAAAGGGTAGTTGAATTACGTATTGATGTAATCGGACGTACATTTAATTGTTTTGTATTCAAAAAGGAAAAAGACAAGACATAAATTAATTCCTTGTGACTGACAAAGTAATGGTAAAAAGTATATATATTCCACCTTCTGAAATTTCCATATTAATATAAAAGATAAATAAATAAGACATGAAGGAATGAGGGTGAAAAAACAGAAAAGATAAAAATCAAACCAAATCAACGCATGTTCCCTGATCGATGTACCGGAAATGGTTGGTAAGGAAACTTCAAACAGGAAGTCCAAACAATCTGCTCTCAGTTGCTATTATACAGGTAAAATTCGTATTCCGAACTTGAAACGTTTTTCCGTTGTCAATATTTTCTTAAAAGTGGTTTAATCTGGTCAATTACTGAAAATGAAATGATAGATTATCAGTTCCGTCTTAGTTCTGACGATCAACACCGAGTAATTTCACAACACTAAAATACACAGTACAGTCCCATGTACTCATTTTCGTGTTGGAAATATGTTTGAAGTCACGTAGCGTCGATTTTTCTGGACCAAGAATGGACTGATATTTTTATCTTTTTAAAGTAATTCATTGACCAGATTTTACCACTTTTCAGAAAATAGGGACTTTCTAAAACACTCATATTCTTTGGAATGTGAATTTTACCGGTATAATAACAGTTGAGTGGAGGTTGTTTGTCTACTGTTTCGACATTCCCGATCAACACTTTCCAATTTGAGAAGCTGCATTGGCAATGACATCGTAATCGATCATGATTATAGCTACATGAAATAATCATGAAAAAAATATTCTGATCTTTTTAATTCTGTTTCTGTCCTGATTCTCTCGTTATCAATATTTTTTTCTTTTGATTTTTTTAATTTTCATTTAAAAAATGAAAGTAGAAATGACTTATTTTTTGTTTAAAGATTAAAACAAAAGAAAGTTCAACAATTTTCATAACTATTCTTTTTAGAAACAAAATTTATTATAAATATATGACAGATCGTCCTAGAGATTATTAGTTTGTGGGTCGGCGATCTTTATTTTTTATTTGTTAAGTTTAACTTGGCATTTATTGCCGAACCGAACCAAAGTTCGGAAAAAAATTGCTGAACCCTGCCGAACCGAACTCGAACATGCCGCCTGACTTGCAGCACTAGTCTCTATCATTATACCATGTTTGATTTGCAAAATATCTTGCCCATGAAATCTAACTGAACTACATGTATCGTCGACGGTCATCTGAAATGTATCGCACATACCGCACATACACATTAACCCATTTCAGAGAAAATGGACTTAAAAGTTTCACACTTACATGTACATATAGTTCCCCAGCCTTACAACATATTTATTGCGAGAAAAATACATGGTTGTAAAGACCAACACAATTGCTTGACATTGGTATCTTTATTTTTACACAAAACCAAGAATCAGAGAAAATATCGCAAAAGAGCTACAAGTAATTTCAGTTTTAGCGGTTTAGATTTCCCCTGTACAATAATGCCATAGGGCGTACATAACAACCCTGACCGCGAGTTCAATGCACGCGGTCAGTCAAAATGTCGTATCGCTTTTTCACATCACATGCAAAATCAATGCAGTGCTGATACGATGGTTTAGCCGACTGCTCATTTGCATATATTAAGTGCGTGCAGCTGTTGTTTGCCTTGCTACATGTACAGTACACATTTCCTAAGGAATTTGCTCATTTTATCAACAATTTGTATGGCATTGCCGTGGAAATTGCCTCATTTCTCAAAAACTAAAATAACTTTCTGCCTCGAAATGAACAGAATAGGACTTGTACGTATGCATTTTCTGCAAAAATCTCAAAATTGACTAATACGACGGTTCAGATGAACACTGACGATATGACCAGCCACCCCCAAACCAACAATGCCTGTACATGTTGGTTGCTCAAATGAATGTATACCTAAGATTTTTACCGAATTTGAAGAAGCACTTCCTAAGCTTTAACATGATATCTGCATTGTACCTTGTCAAACTTGATTACAAATAACCCTCGCAATGTACATGTACTAATGCAGAGGGAATTATAAAGCAAGAGTTCAAAAAAAAGGAGAAGTCAAGGTTTGAAATTTGCATTCACTCAAGAATGAGGTGTTCACAGAGCTCGGTGACACTCCCAAGAATTTTTAGGTCTTGTTTGTGCTAGTACCATCTTTCATGATATGTTTTGATTAAATTTTGCCTGGAACTCATATTGGTGAACTGCTGCCCTACCATAATTAATTATCATGATCATTATCATCAATGCAGTTTTCTTTTGAAAGATGCAATGAAAATGTCCTGCTGAACTACGATGGTCATTCATATCAGAACTCCTATTTCAACAAAATGCATCTCTGTATGGTTCATCATGTACATGTATGCAAGAATTCATCAGATGAATGAATAGGTCATCTTCAAGTCCTGAAGAAAAAAATATTTCAGTTTTCTGCCTGTGGCTAAACATGAATAGATAACAAATCTTGTTAGCTGAACCCGACTGCACATACTACTTGATAATACAAAACTTGGATGTAGAGGTTTCCTGATGTGTACATGTATGAAAAAAATCTCATATTTTGTGATTATTAGACCATATCACATAAAATTTCATCCACGTACATGTAAAATAGAAAATGAATTGTAGTTTACGGATGTGAAGATAAAGCATAGTCTATAATGTTGTAATTTTCATGTTATACCATTTTTTAGTGCTTAATAACATCTTTTGTGGGACACACGTTTTTTTGATAAAATAAATAGTATACTGTGATTCTAGTGTATGATATATGATATGACACTGTGAGTTTTCTAATACATATGAGATGTATTTAAAGTGCAGCATTAGTTGTACTTCACTGGGGTATGACTTTTGAGATACTTGCATCAGTTTTTTTTTTTTTTTTTTTTTTTTTTTTTTTTTTTTACATAGTATGGGTGTGCTATGGTCCCCATCATAAATATTTTCTACATCTTTGGTCTGAACCAAAATGGAAAATATGATATAAATTACAGGTTTAGATTACAATCTTCAGTGTGATCCTGTGAGGTAAACTATAAAGAGGCCCAAATCCCAGATTTCAGCAGTTTACTTGATTTAAATTCTGTGATCTTTAAAGTTTTATAGAAACAAAATAAAGCATTTGAACCTCCTGTTGTGATGAACTTGTCCTTTTAAAGGCTGCCTAGGCCCAGTAATTGAACTTTGCACTGATACTGCCATTGTGTTTACTTCTGATGTTCATTTCAATTTCAGCTTCCTTTTTGAAGTTGTGTATATTTATTTTTCAATCTGAATTTGTATTTCTCTCATCAAGTTTGAATTTATAAGTGCTAAATCAACAAAGGTGTGAGTCCTGTGATGTAGTGTACATACATGTACATTGTGTTCTCATGGTTTTTCGTTATTTTGCCTAAAAATAGAAATTTCAAGATTCCTGTAATATTTTAGTGTATTACCTTTACTAGACCCTCCTTTTATAGTTCCTTTTATTCCTGCTTAATTTATTGCAGGGATGTCACCATTTAGACAAAGTATGAATTCGTACCTGTATATTCAACACACTGTGCCCCTTTTTTGTGTATGTCAGAAAGGCCAATTATAGAAGATATTAATTCATTTTCATAAATTCTATTAAGGGACACTCTTGTTTGTAAAATAAAGACTTATTACCAGCCCTGCATTTCGTAGAAATATATTAATAAACTATTCATATTTATAAAAAAATGATAACAGGATGTACCAGCAAGAATACACATTTAGAATATTTCAGTTATAAATCCGATCCTCGCTTTATGGCCTTTCACCATCATACATAACTCAGCACTGGTGCAGGTTATTTAGATATTTTAAGTACATTTTTGTAAGTTTTACCAATGGAAAAAGAGTTAATGAGCGGAGTCTGATTCGACTTGTCCAAGAAGAAATTATCTGAATCGTCAATTTGATTTTGCTTGTATTCAATACAGCATGTATGAACTACATGTAATAGGTGTTTCATAAAGCTGTTTGTAAATTACAGATGACGTTATGTACAACTAGCAACGCTTTGGTTTCTAGTGCTAACTGATATGTCCCTACAGGTATGTAGTCGAATGAGCACCTAAGATCGTGTTTCAGTCATTTGTAAAGTTGTTCATAAGTTTGAACAGCTTTGATGGAGCAACCAGCAGTGAGTTATCATATGAATTGGAAATCTGAATTTATGTTCTTAATCTCAATTTGAATGTCCAACCAAATCGTTTATTAACAATTATCAGTCACCAACTGAAGAATCCCATTTCATATTATCTATTGATGCTGTATGTCTGTAATCTATGTAAATTTTTGTATTGACATGAAATTGAAATGAATTTCCACTGTGGACAATAAATATTGAATTGTATTTAATTGAATTTCAAGAAGTTATGGTCCTGAATATGGACAGCAGTAGAGCTTTCTGCCCCCCTTCCATGATCTAATTCTGTTGACTAATGAATACTTGCATGATATCATATTTTTCATTCTTTCATTGCCTTCCCTCGCCTCAGATCTTGGTTCATATTGGTGCATTGACGAAGGAATCTGGCTTCAAGATTGCAGACAATGCCTTCAACGGGGGTCCTTTAGGTGAGCTGGTTCAATGGAGTGACATCCTATCCACACTCTACATTCTGGGTCATGACATTGAGATATCTACTGCAACTGGCACACTCGGAAAGTAAGTTCATCCTCACATGTTTGTACTTTGGCAAGGGGTTTATCTGCATTTGCCACTCTTCACCCAGGTGTAGTAAATGGGTACCCGGTAGGAAGGAATTCTTGAATGCTCCAGCACCCGATCAGGGTAGCCGTGCTATAGCCGTTGTAATAGTATGCAGCAGTTAGAGAAACATTTGTATTATGCGCTATATAAATGTTGCATAATATTATTATTATTTGAGGGGACATTGCAAGAAACTTGCCGTGGAATGCAGACATAATAGGTCACAAAATAAATCGTCAATCTTGCAGTTTATAGTCGCAAGTTTGCAAATTATGATTGTTGGTCTGCTTGGTATGAATATAATTTATATATTAATGACAAGTTTTTCTAAACCCTAACAGGAAAAACTTACCAAATAAGCTATATCTTTGATAAGTGATTTCATTTTGTTACCTTTTTATAGAGTTAAACCTTGTTTTAATTGTAAATATTAAGTGAAATTTGCATTTGATAATCACGAGTAAATGCGATGCATAGAAAAAAAAATTGTTCTTTTAATTTTTGTGTTGGTATAAGTTTTAAAAGACCAGAATGAACTATATTTAGAAAAATAACATGAAATATGAAAAATAATATGAAAATATGAAAAATGAAATACTTAATGGTTAAATTATCATAGTGAAGGTAAATATGTTTTTGATCTACTATATGGAAAGTATGCTGTATTGTACCTTTATACAATGCTTTATCAACAGTCTGCATTACCATTTCCACTAAAAAAATTTCCTTTAAAGGACAAGTCCACCCCAACAAAAACTTGATTTGAATCAAAGGAGAAAAATTCAACAAGCATAACACTGAAAATTTCATCAAAATCGGATGTAAAATAAAAAAAGTTATAGCATTTTAAAATTTCGCTTATTTTCAACAAAATAGTTATATGAACGAGCCAGTTACATCCAAATGAGAGAGTTGATGACATCACTCACTCACTATTTCTTTTGTATTTTATTATATGAAATATTTTTATTTTCTCATCATTTTCATGTGAAATGAAGTTTCATTCCTCCCTGAACACGTGGAATTCCATTATTTTAACATTTTGTGCTTCAGGCAAGGAGGTCCTAATCGTCAAATTCATAAAAATTGAAATATTGTATAATTCAAACAATAAAAAACAAGAAATAGTGAGTGAGTGACATCATCGACTCTCTCATTTGGATGTAACTGGCTCGTTCGTATAACTATTTTGTTGAAACTAAGCGAAATTTTAAAATGTCTTAACTTTCTTATTTTACATCCGAATTTGATGAAATTTTCAGCATTGTGCTTGTCTGAATTTTCTCTATTGATTCAAATCAACATTTTTCTGGGGTGGACTTGACCTTTAACAACAATGAATCAAGGTATGGAAACGGTAGTCCAAATTCTTGCCCCCTCTGTCCGACCTTTATACTTTAAAAGCAAACAGCATGAAGAGAGATACAACACCAAAAGCTATCAAACATGACATTATCATGAACCAGTTGTGAGCGATAACATGAGGACAGGGCTGTCAACCATGTTATTCAATGCATATTGGAAATTCAAAATTTCAGAATTATATGAAAACAAATTAATCATGTATGCATCCCCAGTTAGGATGTATCAGTATAATTTTTGTTTACTCTGTAACCCTAGTTGGTTCTAATTTGATACTGTACAGGAGACAAGCTAGCAGTCATACCTGTATTAAGTCACATGTGTTTGCCCCAACAAACTTAAAGGGATGGTCCAGGTTGAAAATATTTTATCTGAATAAATAGAGTAAAACTCACAGAGCAGAATGCTGAAAATTTCATCAAAATTGGATAACAAATTACAAAGTTATTGTACATATGGTCATGAATATACATTACATGATGTCACATCCCCACTTTCTTTTTTCTTATGTTAATATATGAAATCATAAATGTTTCAGATTTTCATGTGTAAATGATGTGTCTCCATTATGATAAAATAAGTTGCAACAATGAATTACTAATGCACTTAATCAGTTGTCAATCCAATTGTTTTAGTTCTTGGTTGAAAAATTTGGGAATAAACCTAATTTCATATAATAAAATATTAAAGAACAAGTGGGGATATGACATCATCAGCCCACCTAATGAATATTCATAAAGACATGCCTAGAACTGTTTCACTGGAATAATGCAAATATTTAAAATTCTATAAATTTGTTATTTTTTACCGATTTTTATCAAATTTTCAGCATTTTGCTTTGTGAATTTTACTCTATTTATTGAAATATAAATATCTCCAGCCTGGACCATCTCTTACATTGTTCATTACATGATGTATATATAGGGAAAAAGTTATATATGTATGAAATGAAATGCATGTCTCACAATGAACACAAGATCAAATCAGAAAGCTCGACAAATATTTATCATAGTCTTCAGATATGGATTGACTAGAGCTGTATATCAAATCCTCCAATGATATCCATGCATTGTTTGTCAACCGTCATATGTGGTTTCCAAAGTTATGTGTTCAGAGAGAAAAAGAAACACCTGATACATAATTATCATGACTTGATTTAATACTTCAAAGCTTTTTGCACCTCAATGACCTAGTTTGTCCCCGCCATTGTGACATTTTTTAATTATATCCTTTATATTACTTTACACACACATTGTTCTCAAGCTGTGTTGCAAGCCTACATGTATTCTTATACAAACTATGTGGCTTCATGTATAGTGATATAAAAAGATAAATGAGAATCCAAACTTAATAAAATTTGTATTAAAGGAATAAAAATCAGAAAAAATAAATAGTGCAAGTTTGGAAGAAATCAGACAACGAATGAGAAAGTTTAAGCCGTTTCGGAAATAGATTGCTTTTAAATCAGTAATTTACATGTTTTCTTCGGAGGAATAGTAATCGAAATTTAACAAAGTGTGTATTCCTCATGAAAGTATAAAATATTTTAGCTTTAGAGGAAGGTAATATTTGAAGTCATTTTGAGCAAATGGATGAATTATCCAAACCCTACATTACATCACAATGACATGGCCTTTTTGGTCAATTTAAACTCCATATATGATTATAACCTCTGTGATATTCGAAATTCATAACTTTTCTATTAATTGTCTAATTTCTTTCAAACATTTCCCTAGATCTGCTTGTCTTTATTTCTCTTTTATTCTTATAATACAAATGGGTGATTTTCTCTAAACCTATGAAATGTCACTTTTTTATCTGTTTATCTGTTTTCCAGTCTCTTAAGAAGGAAAGGGTTAACAAGCAAAGCCAGCTGTCCAGTGAAAGGGAAGAACCAATATGATCTAGTCTACATTGATATCGTTGGAATGAAACAGCTTAAGAAGACTATTGGAGCACAGTGGCAACAATTCAGGTGAGCTTGTATTAACAAATTTATAGTCTTATATTGTTCAATCCCAGTATGTAAGAACACCCCCTTAAAAAAAATCACAATACATTCACACACACACACACACAAGGCAACAAGCAAACAAACAAGATTCCTCATAATCTTCTTAAATCATGCAATTAGATTGAGCTACTTGCATAATGAAGTTTTATTGGCATGACTTGAAACTTAGAAATATACCCTATTTAGAGATGGTGGTTTCAGAACCGGGGGTCACAAATTCAAAACTACTTGGACAAATTCTGTTTATTCAAGATTTCAAGATTTATAAAAAAAAATGTGATTGCAGCTTAAAAGCTGAATTGACAGATGTTTTACATTTAAAAAACAATGAAATTAACAAATAATATAAAATAATCAAGAAATATACAAAACTTACAACATAAAGTCAAAATATTACAATATACTTAAGTTAATAGTGGTAATGTAAGATATTTGAAAAGCTATACATGTGAGAAGATGCATTTTTACTAAAGATTTGACATTTCACATTGAGCACAGTGCAATGCAAATTCATGATTGTGCTCCTGTATTCAAACCAACCAAGTTGGTTGTTTGCGCATTCTCAAAATTCCTCTTGTCGGCAAGAAACAGGATATGGGAAATATGCATGTGACTTTGATACAGACTTTTTGCTTCAAACTGAGTCAATGTGATCTACAAATCAACCTGCTCAGGTGTCTTCTACAGATACTGCTCTGTTCCATACATAAAGTATGGAGGGACTTGAAATAGATGCTCCATCCTCTTGATTTCTTTCATTTCGATGAAACTTCAGTCTGGGGCCATTTGATTTTTGCACACAATCTAAAGGCCCGGTCACACCGCCCGATCGTTGTTGGAGCGGTCGTGGAGCGGTAGGGAGAAAGGGTCCAATTTCGCTCACAAAATTGGGTAAATATTTTTTTAAAAAATCGAAAACAAACCAATCGAAATCGAAAATGGTGAACGGTAACGAGAGGTGATGATTTTTTTCTCTCCGCTCCACGACCGTTCCAACAACGCTCGGGCGGTGTGACCAGGCCTTAATTGATTGGTATTTTCAGGTTCAAGTGTTAAAGTGACTAATACACATCAGCCATTGAATCCTATAGTTTGTATAGCCTTCATACAGATATTAATAGGTTCCTGTCGTGTTGTCACTTGGTCAAGGAATACCCCTGAAATTTACCCTACATGGATATGGCAGCTCTGATATTAGGGGTAAACACCACTGTTCAGTTTTAAAGAAAGGGTTTCGATTAGAATTACCATCAGTGCTAAAGGTTTTTTTTTATGTAACAGGGCTCATATTAAACACTGTTCAAATGTATGTGGCTTTATTTTGTTTCCCTAATATGATATAGCAAGTTCAAAATGAAAATGAACCCCCCAAAAAGTATTTTGAGGCACTTTTAGATTTGATTACAAGGAATTCAGCAAATTTTGTTATTTATGTATGGACTACTTGAAATTAAATGTACATGTATTGAAATGAATTAAATTTAAAACCTGTCACCTTCATTCAACAATCTTTTTTTTTTGCTGTGTATAAAATCACCTTGTCAAATCATCATGAAAGGATAAAAGGAAATCTATGGAACAGCTTGAATCTAGAATACTATCATTCTAAAAGTGCAGAGTATGTACAGACACTTGTGTATGTCTTTAGAGAGCCCTTTCTCTCTTCCTAATTATAGTACTTGTCTCAAAACATGTTTACAAGTGAAGCCTGTTAGCCTTGTAGGGATTAACGTAGCATCCGTGTTGTGAAATGAAAGTCAAAAGAGCTTGACTTTGAACATGATGTACATGCACACTTTATAATTGAGGGAAGCTGTTGTCATTTATCAATATAAACCTGGATACATGTATGATGGGATTTGTGAAGATAGCGAGTGAAACTTCTGAAAGGATAATATAATAATAAGAATATTCATGACGATGTGCATATAACCGTTTTCACAAAATATTGATAGACTTTAAAGTTCAATAACTTTGTTATTTGTTATCCGATTTGATTAAATTTTCAGCATTTTGCTCCGTGAAATTTACTCTATTTATTTAGATATGAATATTTTCAGCCTGGACCATCCCTTTAAGATATTGCAGTTATCAAAATTTGGAGGTACATGTATATGTATTTGCTAAAAAGTGTGTTTATATTATACCACCTGCAAATATAACTTTTTGATTATTATGATGGAAAGAGGGCACTCTGCCAATTTGATTTTCATTAATTGCACTTCTGATGCATAATGCATTCTTCAATGTCAATGTAACCATCTGTGCACTGTATGTATATTTAATTTTTGATATTATGTCATTATTATTTTGTATGCACTGTGGGCATATGTATGGATGGATACATTTTTTTCTTTATAAATGTTGTTTTTATGAAATATAATTTTTGGTTTTGTCAGATTTGATTTACTGTATACTACTGCATTGGTCAAGATATCAAAGAAATCAGTTTGCCAAACTCTCTACTCTCCCTCTCATGTACATTAGCCTAACAAAAGAGTTTATTTTGGCTTCACAAACAGAATCATCATTGGGGCATTTTCACGGTAACTGACATTACACGGCACAATGTTTTCACACCTTTCATTGTGTGTATCTCTAAAACAACAAGTGATGGGAGTTTGCTTTTGATAGAGTTAATAAAGTGAACCTTGCTGTATACTCTGATACTAAGTTTTTCTATGTAACCACATTACGCATCAGCAAGCAAAAGTGTGTCGGTACGTGACATTACGAAAAAGGACATTCAATTTTAGGGTGTTCATTAAAATTGAAATATCTCATGTCCCTGAGTAGATAGAGCAATAATTTGAATATGTAAATATACCTCCATTACTAGGTTAAGATGTGTCAAAATATTAAACAATTCGTTTTTGTCTTTTGGGGGCTATGATAATTTTTCCGCAACCATACTGGTAACTGACATTACACTTAATTTGTATCACACATCCACACTACTAACAGGCATAAAAGCCAGGAATTTACTTTTAGCGGGGCAATGCTCATGGTAACTGACATTACATATCAGTAACTGACATTACATTTTCCACTTGGTAACTGACATTACATATACATGTATTCAATGGTACCCTATGGCTTCATTGTTAATTGGTAATCTTTAATTTTGGTGTAGAAGGGAGGGATGTTACCAAGAGAGGAAATCTACCAAGTTTCATATAATACATGTACAGTTGTCCTCAAAATTATTCATACCCCTTGTGGAAAAACATTCTTTGGTAGATTCTTTACTTGTAAAAGCTATTATGATGTAACTTTCTTTGTATCTTTTGTCTGCTTGTTGCTATGCATGATTTGACATATGAGCTGGCAAGTCTTCATTAGCATAATAATAGATAGGGTCGAAAGTTATTTTTTGCACTTGTTCAGAATTATTCATACCCTTGCCAATACCTAAACAAAAATGTCCTTTTATGACAATGCGCATTATTTTTACTGTCTGGGAATGTGCTATTCTTTGTTCTATAGTTATTTCAAGATATTCCAATGAATTAAATACCCTCTTTGTTAAACAAGCCATTGAACAATGATGGAAAATAGCATCTTTCTTAAAGGGTATAAATAGAGGAAAGCATTCTGGATATTCTCAGTCTCTGATAATCATGGCCAAGAAGAAGGAGCTCAGTGAGGACCTACGGCAACGTCTTGTGAATGCCCACATTGAGGGAAAAGGTTACAAGGCCATTTCAAAGCAGTATGATGTCCCTGTGGCAACAGTCCAGAGCGGAATCAAGAAGCACAAGAGGTACAACACTGTGAAGAACCTTAGTGGGCGTGGCAGGAAGTGCAAGGTGTCCCCTAAACTTGCCAGGAAAATCTGCAGAGAGGTCAACAACAACCCCCGGACCACAACCAAGGCCCTACTTGAAACGCTTGACCGGGCAGGGACGAAGGTGTCCCGGTCCACCATCGAGCGAGTCTTGCACAAAGGAGGTCTCCATGGACGCAGGCCTCGGGAGACACCGTTGCTCAGGAAGAAACACCGGAAGGCTCGACTGGCCTTTGCTAGAGGTCATCTGAAGCAAAATCCAAGCTTTTGGTCAACCATCCTGTGGTCTGATGAGACGAAGTTGGAGTTATTTGGCCATATGGATGTTGAATACGTCTGGAGGAAGAAAGGGGAAGCATACAATCCAAAGAACACTGTGCCAACTGTCAAGCATGGTGGTGGGCACATAATGCTATGGGGATGTTTCTCTTCCAGTGGCACAGGGAACCTCGCTAGAGTCAAAGGAATCATGAAAAAGGAGGATTACATCCAGATCCTTGATGATAACTTGAAGGAATCTGCCGAAAAACTCCAGCTTGGCCCCAACTGGAAGTTCCAACAAGACAATGACCCAAAGCATACCGCCAAGCTGGTGAGGAAATGGTTCAAGGACCATGATGTCAACGTCCTAGAATGGCCAAGTCAGAGTCCTGACCTGAATCCGATCGAGAACTTGTGGCGAGACCTGAAAGTCAGTGATGGCTAGGAACCCGACCAACCTGACCCAGCTTGAGGCCTACGCCAAGGAAGAATGGGCCAACATCCCGCAGGAGACGTGCAGGAAGCTTGTGGACACTTACAGGAATCGTCTAGAAGCAGTCGTAAAGAACAAAGGCTATGCTATTGACTATTAATGAAAGACATTGGACTCAGAAAACCTAGGGTATGAATAATTTTGAACATGACATTGTTTGAATATCTATGAATAAAATACCCCTGAAAAGAGAAATTTCTTGAATTGTGCATTGTTGTTATTCTTTCACTAGTAGGTCACACATAAATCTTAGAGAAACTTGATAGAATGCATTCATTTCATCACAAACATAAAAAACCACAAATATCAACAAGGGTATGAATAATTTTGAGGACGACTACATACTCTTTTCCAGGAAATGAGAAAAAAAGTTCATGTTTTCGGTAACTGACATTACATACTATATCACATATTTCATCAATGTTTTTTTATCAGATGAATGAAGTACTGGTGTTTCTTTCTGTGGGATTTTAAAAAGTGTTATATTAGCAAGCTAAATCACAGGCGAAAACATCTTGCTCAAACCTGTTCTTTAAAAATCTGTCAAAACAAATTATGTATCAATATACTATTTTCAACACTAATTTGTATCCATACATGTACTTTGGCAGCCATTTTGAAATAAAAAATGGCTGCAAGAGTCAGAAAAAATTTTTGTCTCAGAAACTTCATGTCTTGTATTATTAAGAAACATTAAGCATTTGACATGAATGTCAACTTGATTTTTTTGCCTGTGTCCATCTGTGGTGAAAATGCCCATTGTCATAATGGCAGCTTGTTCTAAACTGGAAGAACAAACCTTTTAATTTGAATTTAGGGTTTTTCATCGATACCTTTTCTTTTAAATTGAATTAAATAATCATGATAAGTTTCATAATGGCAGCTTGTAGTCCACTGCTAAGAAGAAATCAAGACATATTTCTAATTTAGGTTTTGACATTATTGTATTTTGATTTGCATCCTTAACTATGTTACTTTTATACCTTTCTTTTCCCCTCCAATTTCAGTTGTATTCTCAGGGTTATAGACTCATTTGGAACAGAACCAGCCTACAATGTGGATACTTATATTAAAAAGGCTGGTACAAAGTCCAGCTGGGGCAATTGGAATCTAGTACCAAGGCAGTTTTTCACCATGTTTCGTAAGTTAGTTTCTCTATCTATGAGAACATTAATTATTTCTCTATCTGTGAGAAAATATATCATTTTGATGGATGGGGAGAGTTTTTGTGAGACAAAGTAATATATGTTTGAAAGAATTGTAGAAGTGAGTAATGAAAGGAAGCTATGATTCTAGAATCATTGGGCATACAAATAATGAAATATTGTAACTTTAATGTAAAATAAGAATGAACTAAACTTGTATGTTAGATAGAATTGTTGCTGGACTAGCACTTTTTTTCATGAATGGAGTATATACTGTTGAGGTTTACAGTTTATAACTGGTTGTATGTGGTAGATACAAAATAAATTGTTTCACTTAACACTGGTCATCATTTTGAAAAAAAATGATGTAGGAAAACTTTTACCATTGCTTCATTGGCAACATACACTGTCTCCCCTCTGTTGTGCTTTAAAAGGATAGCTACATCCTTAGGCCACAACACAAAACTTGAAGAACTTGATCATACAGCTGATTATCAATTGGACGATCAATTGATCCAAAACATTGTGTTACAGGCCACCGATTGTGCTAGAAAATGATAGTTTATCACATAACTATCTCAAATGGTGATTATTCCAATTTCTAAAATCTCCTGAAATTAATTAAATTTAACTCTCAATGATGAAAAGAATCACACCTATCTTGTCTATCTTCTGTTTTCAATCCTTGTGGAGAACTATAGCTCATCAGTTTAATTGATGGTTTCTTTCAGCTCATACACCAGATAATTCATTCATGGGTTTTGTAGTGGACCATCAGATAGACGTAGCTAAAACAGAGTCTTCCTCTCAGAGAACAAACCGTGCCCTCGTCTACGGAAAAAGTGCTTCATTTTGGACTGTGAGTAGACGATGCATTTATTTGATTCATGTACCAAAAACCATACAGGTCGTATTATATTCTATTTTACTTCTTCCAGGCAGCCTTAACGGCACATATTTCTTCAATTATTAAAACTAAAAAAAGTTCCCTATTGTGTGTATTTTTATTCATTTGTTTTTATTTCATTTTGATTTTGTCTCATTTATTTGTTTACTCATTTCCATTTTCATTTTATTTAATTATTTGTTTGTTTATTTTCATTATTTGTATTTGTATTGATAAACATATTTTTAATATTTTGTTTTATTTATTGTTCATAGATAATATATATGTATCTTATTGGGGGGCAGGAGAGTTAATGTACTGTTCTGATAGATTATCAGATGTTATTTCAAGTGAACAGGTTCCCTTCAATATCCATCAAATGTTTTTGTTCTTATATTTTGTGAAGTTCTGTATTCATTGTTTCCTTTCTTATCTGTCTCGTAGGAGCCTTGGATTAGGAAATACTTGGACAAGATTCACAAGAAATTTGAGATTCATGGCACTGTATTCCTGAACCAAAGCACATCCACAATGAAGAGTGTTATACCTGACTATGTGGTAAACCACGGCATTGTATCTGGTTCAGAGATACAGAATTTGTTAAAAGAAACAAAGGTTTGTATAAAAAGTATCTTCAATATTTTTTTTCTTTATGAACTTCTAGATATTCTACATTTACTGATCATTTCTAGTGGAAGGATCATCAATTGATCCATTCTAAAATTGATCATAGTTAATGCATGGGAATATGGAATACATTGTTTGAGTTAAGTTACATGTATAATAGAATGTGCTATAGGTCTGTAAGTGTTCCTTTCAATTTCCACATCATTGCTTTCTGAGACCTGCCAACCAGTAAGTTTTTTTTTGTGGGGGGGGTTCAATTTTGAAGTGCAAGCAAAAAAGTAAAATTTTGTAGGGAAAAAATCATTTTTTAAGATAAAGTATATTATTACATGTATTTTTTATTCATAATTGGAATATTTATGTGGGACCAGTACTAAAAATATTAAGGGAGACCCGACATCAAGCATAGGAACTTTGTTCAAGACTTCAACAAAAATAATTTTGTTTTCCTTTTGGTAATGGGAAAAGAGAATATGTGTTTGTTATTTCATTTTATATTTTTTACCTGCTATTCTCCCTCAAAAGTGATAAATTTAAGAGAATTTTTCGATAAAGAGCTGCATGAGAATGGTTGAGTTTTTCAATGTTTGTTTTGAATTGACAATGGGGTCGATTGAATAAAAATGAATTATGATAAGAAAATACACATTTTTATTAACTCCTGGTTGGTAATTAATAATAATAAAAATAATATGCAACATTAATATAGCGCTTAATACAAATGTTTCTAAGCGCTGCATAATATTCTGCTGACTTTGTAAATAATTATTCATAAAGCTTATATTTCTAAAGACAGTTAAAGCTAGAAATTAAAACTAACGTAATGCTTTCTTACTTTTTTGCTGTCCTTGCTTTACAGTTATTTATTGGTCTTGGCTTTCCTTATGAGGGTCCTGCTCCACTGGAAGCTGTAGCTAATGGCTGTGTCTTTCTCAACCCCAAATTCACTCCTCCTAAAAATTCTAAAAATACTAAATTTTTCACAGGAAAGCCAACAGCTAGAGCGGTAAGTTTAAATGTTATGATATGTATGAGTTACATTTTAAGGATATGTTTTTTTTTTATATCTTGCATTCTACATGAAATATGACATGATTATATTTATATCTACTGAAAAGCTCTGAATCCAACAATTGTTATGATTGAAACAGGATACAGAGATATAAATAGATATTAGTTCCTCATATTTCTCACTACATAAAGATACTTTTACTGTACTTCCCTTAGATATTGCAATTAGAGAGGAAGAAAGAAAGAAGGTAAATAAGTATGAAAGGAATGGAAAGTAATGGTTTTAAAAGAACCAGTCATTGAAATGAGTATATCCTCTTAAAATATTTTTCAATATTTTAAGTACCTACATAAGTATTACATACATCTTTAATATACAGTGGTACTGAAAAGTTAGTGAACATACTTCTGTCATGTTTTAGATAATTATGGAGGCTGGTGAAAAAAAAACTACATTTAATAGTTTGTTACTCTGCGCTCACTGAACATTGTAGTGTTGGTGTTTACATTGAAGGTGTGCATTTTGTGGTGGGTTCACTAACTTTTTTAGCACAACTGTGTAATATATATAATTTAGATTGTTTAAATTTTACCACAAATATTGACAGACTTTGCATTCACATTAGTAGGATAACTTCAAATATTTACTTAACTTCTTTTCTTCTCTCTCTGTAATGAATTGTAGTTCTGCCTGGTTATGCAAAGTACATAGGTTGATCTCAAGTGAAGTTTGTTGATACTTATCTTGTCATTAATGACTTATGTTGGGATTTACCCAATTTAAAGTAGCACTGATAGGGAAAAAAAAATATGTAAGCATACTGATATCAGAGCTCACTGACTTATTGTATAAAACCTACCCTCATAGAAACATCGCTGAACACCTTATTGCAATGTTGAACAACTTATGTCAATAAATCTTCAATGATAAAGTTTCTTTAAATCATAATTTCAATGATCAACCTAGATCTCAATTCACATAAATATCAAGTTTGACCCTCTGTATATTGGTCCTTCATAAAATGGTTTGACTCTGTTTTATGCTTCATAATCGACAGTTGTAATTCTCGAATGTTATCTTGGTTGAAGCAGATTGCGAAGTGAAATAGAATGGAAGAATATTGGGGTTGGTCGGAGCAAAAGGTTAATAATATAGGACTACACAGCAGTAATACCTTTTATCTTTCATCTGCTCCATGGAATTCCAGAAAAGGATATTTCTAAGCTGCAGAGAATTCAAAACTCTACAGCCCATCTAGTTTCCCTCACTAAAAAACATGACCATGTAACCCCTACTCTTAAACAATTGCACTGGCTCCTCATTAAATTCCGTATACAATTCAAAATTCTACTCTTAACATTCAAATCTCGTCATGGACATGCTCCAAAATATCTCTCTGAGTTAATCCAGGCATATACTCCCAGTAGGTCCCTTCGTTCTGCAAATCAAAATTTCTTAACAGTCAAAAAAGCAAAAACAAAACTTTTTGGTGATAGGTCCTTTTCACGCTCTGCCCCACGTCTTTGGAACACTCTTCCAGCTTCCCTCCGTTGTATCCCAAATATCAATTCATTTCGATCTAATTTAAAGACGTACCTCATGAAGAGAGCATATTCAACATAGTTCTATTTACAGTGTCCCTTTTTTCTCTTAGTTAAATGATTTCTAATTTCACTTTTGTTTGTATATTTTGTATGTTCTACATTGTAAAGCACTTTGATAGGATTTCATGAAAAGCTCTATATAAGTTTAAGTTATCATTATTATCTTTCTCTTCCAGCTTACATCCCAACACCCTTACACCGAAGTGTACATTGGACAGCCTCATGTGTGGACAGTAGATGTATTGGGTGATGAGTTGGATGTAGCACTGGAGAAGATAGCAGCCATGAAGAACACTACATCATATCTACCCTTTGAATTCACATGTCATGGAATGTTAGAGAGAGTCAGTAGTTATATCCAAAAGCAGGTGGGTGCATTACAAATAATGCGCAGGTGTGAGTATGTTGATGGCAATGCAGCACACTTGAAGGTATTTACAAAGGTGCACATCATTAAAAATAGCCAAGATGTGTGCATAGCCACTAGACATCACAAACTTATACTCAAAACAGATTGACAATATGGAGGATTGATGGCTATTATTAGCAAGGCCATTCATTTTCTTTTGTTACACAGTGTTCGTACAGGTCAGGGAATTTCTGGAAAGTCAGGGAATTTGAAATGACTTTTTCCAGAAGCAAAATGTCTTGGAAAGTCAGGGAATTTGTCATTTTCTTCTGGAAAGTCAGGGAGAATCATATATTAAAAAAGATGGCCCTTTCAATTTGTGTAATTTACTGAGTAAATAACATTTGTAAAATGTGTTGTCTCACCATTCTACAACTACCCTTATATTATTGTTTCTTTTCATATCTGCAAGATGCCTGTGTTAATCCAAATATCTGAGTAGTTGATGGAAATTTTATGACTGGTATATAGATATCTTATCGGGTTTGTAAACTGTTAATCTTGTACTCAAAACGGGCCTATAATATTGTGCTAACCTTTAGAGGGTCCAAATTTTGTGTTATGGACTAATAAATTTTGATGGAGAGCCCCAAATATCATACCAAATACATGAACAGAAAGAGCAAAAAATTCATTACTTACTGTGCCCATTTAGGTTGCATCAGTATTATTGTTTGATGCTGAAATTTTTCAAAAGGAAAATAAGCATTAACCCTAAGAAGACTGTGGGGAGGGGGCTGATTCAGCCCCCTCGACATTTTTCGCGATAAATCCGCCGCTCAAAATTTTTTGACTGCATCGCTCACTGACATTTTACTTTCAAGTCTTGCGCAACTTTTGAGACCAAAATTGTTAACTCCGGGTACACGGTCCCAAAATTATGCAACATTTTGTGGTAAGTGCATGCAGACCCAAAATTACTCAAAAATGTGAATTTGTGTACAAATCCAATGAAAATAGTGTGTTAGCCAAAATTCATAAATATATCATTATTTTTCCTTTTACTGCTTGAAATCAATTTATTTTATCTTGTTTATGGTCAAAATAAAGTCCCCGACAATATCCATTGAAAAAAAAAAGTCGAAAAACAAAGAAATACATAAGAAATTTAGAAAACAATAGAATACATAAGAAATAAATGTGATGTAATTTTTGAAAAATAAATTTGATCAGATACTTATCTAGAGTATGTGAAACAAAAATTAGCATTTTAGCATTATTTTATTCATTAGAGCAAACTTATACAGTGTAATTTTATGCATGAATTAGCATAATTAAGGAGCAATGAGATTTTTCGCAAAATTTGATGTTATAGATTTGTAAAAAGTGCCATGGGTAACGTGCGTGCCATTTTTTTTTTCTGGAAAGTCAGGGAATTTTGAAAATGTGTGAGTGTATGAACCCTGGTTACAAAACTGCTATGCTGCAAAGCAAAAGGATCAGTTGAATGCCTTATCTGTGTGCAGAGCTGCCAAGTCGTACAGATTTCCAGTATTGAGTACTGAAAAATGAGAAGAATACTGATGGTTTCATGCAAAATACTGATTTGTAAAGTTTTGGTTTTATGTGTTGTCCTGTGGTATTTCTTTGAAAATGCAGACCTCCTCACCAAAATACTGATTTTCAGCTTTAAAAATCCTGAAATGTTTTTGTTCAGGTTGGCAGCTCTGTGTGTGTGCATAAAATCCTTTTCACCTATACCCTGGCATATGAATAATATTTGTTTGAAACACTTTTACAGTACAGAATGTACATATATGTCTTGTTACTTAAGAACCCCCAAATAGAGAAAGCTGTATACTCCCTTTTAAGCCTGCACATGTGTCAAAGTATAAAGGTAGAAACACAATATAAACCAAATTACTGTATGGGTTATTATTGCTACTGATATTGTTGAATACATACTTTACTGTGTTATGTTTGATTACCTTTTCCAGGAGTTTTGTACTGGAGAAAAGCAGTGGCCACCATTGTCATCTTTACAGGTCAAGGTTTCTGAGAAAGGACAGTCATGTAGGGAAAGATGCATGGAAGATGGTGAGTTTATATATATATTTGAGTGGGCGTGTCGTGGTCTTGTGATTCTGACTCTTGCATTTAACAAAGAGGGTCGTGGGTTCGAATCCTAGCCATGGCGTGTTTTCTTTCAGCAAGAAATTTATCCACACTGCTGCACTCGACCCAGGTGAGGTGAATGGGTACCTGACCAGATCAATTCCTTGAATGCACTGAGCGCGGGTGATGGTAGCTGGAGATAAAGCCGGGATAATAATAGCAGCACTTTGTATCCTCAGGCAAAAAGCGCTTGATAAATCCAGCTATTATATCTTTCTACAGCTTCATTAAGCGAATTCGTCTTCTTTCAATGTTCGAATTGCTCCATCGACCTTCGACTTAACGTCTAAATGTGTATTACAACAGAATAAACCCATTCATAGTCTTCGCCCTTACGTAGGATGTATGAATATATATCTATCTACTTATGTTCGCCCTGAATCATGTGCTAAAAATGTATTTGCTGCAGACTATATGCAGATAATTGAGGAGGATTGGAACAAGAAGGAAGGAAATAGAGGAAGAGGAAGATTTGGTTTCTTATTTGACTGATATCAGTGCTGTGTGGTTGATGATTGATAGAAATAAATATTTATGCTGCCCTCTTGAGGGTAAAGAATGGTCCAAAATTTCAAGCTACATGCTGTTTCAACATGCATTAGGTGTCCTGTCATTATTGAGCAATTAAAAACAAAGGTTGTGGTTTTATGCCGGTTGTTCCTGGATTTATGCATTGAATATGTAGTTGCAAAGACTTGTATGCAAGTCTTCTCTCTATAAGTTAATAAAAAATAGTAGCTATTCGTGATCGAAATGTTTATACAATCCGACCTCTCTTATCTGGACACGTTGGGACCAGCATAAATCGGGATAAGGGATTTATCCAGATCTGGGATACCCAATATAAAATACTGGCAGCTGTGTCCCCAAAGGCGGCAGCTACACGTAATCTATTGTAGTAGGCGTACAGACAGTATTCACTGTAGTGTCTGCAAATTATAGGCAGTATTCTTACGGAATTGAAATTGATCGATGGCCAAAACTCTTGGATAATTTATCTGCTGAAATGATTGAGGTATATATCGAGCATACCTCAAAAGAAAGAGAATTACTTGATGAAACTAAGTTTTACAAACGGATCATCGCGGCGAATATCGCAGCTTCGCAATGTCAGTCATTTGCATACTGACTGTAGGCTGAAACATAGATGGCACTGTCCTGATTGAGGCTTAGCACTAGCTAGAGAGTGAAACATGTGTTGTTTTTTTCCCCAGGAAATAAAAAGAAAACATGATTAAATGTTAGGTCCAGTCACAATAAAATTGTTAAAGAAATTATTACAAATCAGTTCTAAGGATTTTAATCAATTTGGGTAAAATGTGTTAGCCATCAACGTTTGCCTGTAAAAATCTGTGTAAGGCAAGTGTCATGCACCATCAAAATGTGCAGTTGAGTTAATTTTCAATTCAATTCAATTTTTTTTGCATGAAGATTTGAAAAAATTGATTGCATGGCTTTCAACAAAGTCTATAGAAATAAAGACAGGATCAAGGCCCAAAGGCTGAATTTCAGGACTTCTCTAAGCATTGAATACTATTTGGTATTATTGTTTAGATGTGGGGTTTTATAGGCGCAGATTTTTTGTGACGTCTTGCGAGGTTGTTTCAAAGAGACAGAATTAAAATTGATTTTTAACTTGAATGCCTATGAAAACCATCCAATATTGAAAATATTGGACGAAATAAATATTTTGCCCCGCCCACAAGATTATAATTGGTTAATAAATGATTGTGTGCATAAAGCTAGTGTTACGTCACAATGAAATCACAATGCATATAAGTTGCCAGAAGGTATGGTAAAGGAGCGTCAATTTATTAAATTCAAATGCGCTTGCACTATATGGTAGCGCATCTTTACTTTATTACAGAGATTTTTTTTTTAAATGATAATACTCAGGCGCCATGCTCATGATTTACAGGACTGCCATAAATGATAGTTACTAAAAACAATTTTTTTGCTTTGTTACTTTCTGTTTAGCTTTTTGCAGGTATCTAAATAATGATAAGAATATTGGATGACCAATTTTCATGAAATGTGTAGAAATATAGTTACTCGCTGAAGAACAATATTGGAGTCGTCTCTGGATTTGCCATGGTAACAAGAGTTTTTGTCATTGTGAGCGCTCTGCCAGCTGCATTTCTTCTCTGATCATTTTCAAATATGGCATGAAAGTCCATTAAGCAAAGACTTCTTTGGTTTGGTGTAGGCGGATGCATTGTTGCCATGGTAACAAGGGTTTCCATGTCAGTGCTCTTCTGGCTGCGTTTCTTCTCCGAACATCTTCAAATCTGTCATGAAGATCCATTATAGTAAAGCAAAGCCGCCTACTGATTTTGGAGTGGGTGGAGACATGGTTGCCATGGTAACCATATTCTTGTGAAAAATTTGGTAAAACCTGTGTCTCGTGCCTTTTTTCCAGTTTATCATAATAGTTGGCCCACAGAAGTAATATTAGAAGGTAAAGTGAAGATGCCCATCATTTTTGGTGATGGGGGGGGGGTCTTTATTGTCATAGTAACAATCCAAGTGAGTGTTACCAATAAATATATCAATCCAATGTATCATGCCTACTTCATTCCAAGGTACATGTATCATAATACCATGCCGTTCCCAGATACATGTAGAAAGTTTGTCATAGCAGTTGGCATACACAAGCAATATAAGAAAGTAAAGTGAAGATGCTAATCATTTTTGGTGGGGGGAGGGTCTTAGGGTTAGGTTTACAAAATATATCCAGATTACTCTATAATTGTATTCCCCAACAGGTGCTACTGGACAATACTTTAGGTTCTGCAGAGTCTTGCTGCTATGTCATGTTATTGTCATCAAATTTGGTACCCATTGGCAAAATGTGAGCAGGGTCATTGTCGCAATGATAATTGTATTTATTTCGCAATGATGGATGATGCGGTGGGTTCGGATGTCAGTTGTTGCCTGGCCCTAGTGTTTCTTCTTTCGGCTAATAGGGATCTTGTTTTACAATCTTTCATTCTTTTAAAGTTTTTCTTCAAAGGAAAGACAAAAATCTTTAGCCCTCTTTAGGCCGAGGTATTTGGGAGATTATATGATGAAAAGCCTTACAGGTTGAGATCCCAGTTGTCGACTGCGTAGTCGCGTTGAAAACTGGCATGCATTTGTCTGCAACCTAATCTACAAATTGCGTAGTTATAATATTTCATGAAATTTTCTTGTAGGCTAAGTCCTACTTTTTGCTGTAACTCCCCCAAAAATGAAGTTCCCAGTGTGCTAATTTTTGGTGTAAAAACACTTTTTTGGTATTCTTGTCAAATGTGCTAAAAAAAATATTAGATTAATTTCTTATGTATTATTGCTTTAAAAAAATTATGTATTTTTATGAAATTTATACATTTTATGACATTTGGCTGAATGCAGAATTTGTATTGATATTGCCCACAACATCAATTTTTTGAGCATTTTTGGAGGGTTACACATTGCTCCTAAAAGATTTGATGCACATACCAATGATTTGTTAGTTCTATAGGCACAGATTATACAGGCGGATCAAACAACAATTTATAAATAAAACATGGTAAAGTCTTTAAAAAGTGCCATCAGGCTCAATGAAATCAATTTATTTGGAATCAACAAAAGTCCCTAAAATAGTTTCTGTATTATTTTTCCTTTGCTTTTAGTACAAACATCTATGAAATGTCACATTACATAAAAAATATTGAACATCATATATAAACAGTATATGAACTTAAAATGTATTTTTGACATTTGAGATTTTTTCATAGAGCATCCAATTTCAGTAAAAACATATTAGCTGCCTGTTGATTTATGAGTAATAGCATGTTTCACTAATTGCCCCAACCCACATTGCAAATAGCTAAAACAAATCAATGTCTTATCCACTCATGAAAAAACACATTAGTTTTTTTTATTCACCAAGTAGTAATCTGAGTGTTCCAAAATCGAGAGCATTCCCTCCCGCCCCTTCTTTCAAATCTTATTACTTCATAGTTACTTGAAAAAAATACTGATATTGGATAAAAGGTTTATAAAAGAAGGGAAGATGACTATAAGATTACCATTTTCAGGGGTTTTTTTTACATCACAATGCTACATTTATGGATTTTCTTGCTACTTTTAATGATGATGCAAGGTATTACAAGCAATCACAATGGTATCGGCCTGTTTTTAAGAGTACAAAAAAAGGGGAAATGAAAGAAAAAGTATGGTGTATGTTTAAAGTATGATTTGGGTTTAATTTTTTTTAGAGAAATCAAATTATTATTTAGTGATGAGAGTAGTTTTGGGGTTATGTTTCTGAAAAAATGAATTGGATCGGACATCCAACCCTTGTCAAAGAACTTTGAAAGATAAGAAAATGATTGATAATAAAAAAAAGAATGTTTGAAATCTTAAACTGGTAAACTGAACATTGTTGTGGAATATGACATGAGATTATTTATACCCACTTGATCACAGAAATTCCAGTTATACAATACCTCAGATGGATGTGAACATTATTTTTCAAGTATTTGTGGCCTCTAATTATTTGTATTCTTTTGATTGAGTGGTCATGTAAGCACCTAGATTCATGATGCAAACCGAACATGTATATTTTTAGTTAGATTTTGTTACCCCAATTTTCTCTATTTCCTTCTTTTTTTATACATATATTTTATGGCAATATTTCTTTTTAACAATATCATTTTCATAGAAATATTGAGTAAAATGATATGATTCTGAATAATTTATAAAACAAATTCATTAACAGAGTAAATGTAATGTGTATAAGATAAATGACAAAGGGAAATAGAAATATGAAGAGAGAAAGAGAGGATGAGGGAGGAGAAATGTTTACTTCTGGTCTGAAAAGCTGCATCATAGGTTTCTTTTTTTTTACACTTTCAAATATATTCTATTTTTGAGAGACATAAATTACATTTGATTAATATGACAAAGAGGTAGAATTGAATTGGTTTGATTTATTTCTGTTCAATATGTATTAATTCTGTTTTGATAAAAAAATAAAAGTTCTGTGTATATGTTTTGAGGGCTAAAACAGAGTTTTGCCCCCCAAAAGGATTAACGTCCATTATCTTACACTCTAGGTTTTATGTAGATGCTTAGAGCTATTTGAATGAAAATGAAGAAAAATGTATATTTTGTTCAGAAATAATTCTATCATTGTCATAGCAAGGATAGACAGATAAATGAAGATTCAAACATATGTTGCTTTAAAGAATACTGAATGAGAAAAGGGAATGGGGGAGGATTACATGAGAGTGGCTTGGAAGAAAATTGAGACAGAAAAGGAAATAAATTGACAAGATGGTGGTTGGTGTGGTTAGAAATATCCTGATGAAACAAGAAATCAATGAAGTTCCCTTCTCTGAATGGCATAATTACAATTTAATATTTATATCTTTGAATAACTTGATAGTGTGCCTGTACTCAGCACAATTTTATGGAAAACTTATTTTACAAATGCCCATCATGAAAGTTGTGAAAGTGTTGTTTGTCACCCCCCCCCCCCTCACAAATAAATGTTCCAACTCTTTGCCCATTTTGTCTATTAGAATAACATATATTGAACTACCAGGTTCAACTCAAGTCACAATTCTTTTTACATGTACCTTGCGCACAGAATACATAAGTCTATTGTAAATGATGTTTATGTAACATTGTACAGTGTACACATAAAGCTCTTGTCTGAAACATTTAACTAATCGAATGTTGCTGATGTGGTTTACGGTACACCATGTGGAGTGTTATAGAAACAGTGGATAGAAGAGAAGAAGTGGATAGGCGAAAAAGTGGAGATTTGAGAGTAGAGTATTCTTTCTTGAAAATAGTCCTGAAAAGGACCGTAAACCAGAAGCTACACATCATCTCTACTCGCCGACTCAAGGCAGCATCTCCTCATCAGCTCTACTACTCAAGCTGTTCTCACTCAACATTCCTTCTGGTTTACAGACCTTTTCAGGACTATTTTCAAGAAAGAATACTCTACTCTCAAATCTCCACTTTCTCGCCTATCCACCTCTTCCCTTCTATCCACTGTTTCTATAACACTCCACATGGTGTACCGTAAACCACATCAGCAATAGTACATGCCACCATGCAAACCTTCAAACAACATCTAATCGAATGTTATTGGAGTTGAATAAGCTAGGTCCATGCAAAACCCATGGATGGTTGCACTCTAAGATTAATGTCGCAAAGGTGGGTAAGAGTTTAGGAGTGCAAATTCAAGAAAGGGCGTTTGCTTCATAATATGCGGAATCTATAAATGTTCCCTTGCAAACTAATTTGTGATTCTCCCCGTAGGATGTATATTAAGTCCTGTCATTAATGGTGATACAAAACTCATATTTTCTCTTCTTAATTCATTGCATTTGTGGCTTCTGGAATGGATTTCGTTAAAAGGAAGATTTACCATTAATGATAGCAATATAATTCAATACTTACTTTTTTTCTTAAAAGGAAAATTTACCATTCAAATTTAAATTGAAATACCTTAATATCTTGATAGTGATAAAATACTATACTGACAATAGATCTTTGTATAGAGACAAAAGTTCTTTACCTCTGTGAATATCAATACATTTTTAAAATGCTTCCACCCAATGAAGATTTCAAGACTTGCCTCATCACATCAACTTAAAAAAGTCATGCTTATATTTTTTAGTACTTGACGTTTTAAAATAGAGTACAACAAATATTTGATTCGAATGATTGGATCATGATATCTTAGGTCAAAAATGCAATAAAAGAAAAAATTGATTTTATCATGAAAGAGTTAAAGAACCATTTATGACCTTTAAACTCTGAATTTTTCATAAGCAGTAAATAGTGATTAGAAATGAGATTCATAATAATAATAAGGGTGTACAATCCTGTTGATACTTATGACTATATTCTCGATTTATACAGATATTTTTTGTTGGTTCTATTAAAGGGAAATCCAGCCCTGGTCACAATACTTGTATGTTGTGTTTGAAAGGAGAAAAATAAATAAAACAGAATGCTGAAAGTTTGAAAGAAATTGGACAAGCTATAAGAAAGTTATGGCTGTTTTAAAATTGAGATCTCCAAGACTATGTTGATTTCAAATTCGAAACTGGGTAATTAAACTATGACAAGAGGCAAGGACAACTTTCCAATAGGCCATGTACTTAATTATGACAGATTTGTCGTTTTCTCCCAAGTACCCATTCCCCTGGGGCAGTGATCAAAATATAGCCTAGGTAGTATATATTGTTTTATGTCCTCGTGAAAGAAAAATATAATTTGATATAAAACATTGAAAAAATGTAAATTAAGTCATTTTATGTATTGGAGTATATGGAAGAGTAGTCCTTGCCTAACATCACTTTGACATCACATTTGCTGCCAATTTGAAATCTCCATAGGTATAGTGATTGCCAATATTCACAGCTTTTAAATAGTCATAACTTTCTTTTTGTTTGTCCGATATTGTTCAAACTTTCACCTATCAACTTGTCTGATTTTCCTTTTTCCTCTAAAAGCAAGTTTTTATTTTGTTCGATTTCCCCTTTAATTTTGACTGGAAATTGAATATGAATTTAATTGTCTGTACAATTTTTTATGAAGATACATTTCCACAGACTCATCCTTGGATCTTATATGTTTAAAGCATGGAGTAGCTCCATTTATAAAGACACAATTGTCATCAGTTTACAAAATTCAAAGAAGAGCTACCAACACTTTCAGCTCTAATAGCCAGAAGGCTATTCCATAAAGCTTTTGGGAAAGAATGACTTTACAAAATATTGGGAATGATGTTCTGGTACTAACTTTCCTTGGTGTTTTATAGAAGTGCTACTGACTTTGCTATAATCCCAGTACATATGATAACGGTTGTATTGAAATGCCTGTATACCTCTTGAATTTTTATCTTCATGTTTTATAGAGTTCTTTGTAAAGTCATTGCTACTTTCCAATTCCAAACAGCATTTTTTTAAAATACTTTGTATTTCTTGCTATTCTTTCAAGTAATTTTTCATATGAGATTTGAGTTTCTGAACAATTGATTCAATGTGCACAGTCAATTTATAAGCCAAATAAAAGAATTTGTATATACTCTTGCTATTCTGGTTTTTTTTTTGTAAGCATATTTTTGTTAAATAGTGGGGTGAATTCAACTGAGTCTCTAAAAACTATTAAACTTGGTCTTTGCTTTGAATTTGAAAATCATTGCCCAATAAAACCAAGATCTGATTTTATTAATTGCAATATGTTAATTACAAATCAACTTGAGAGTTTCATTTGTCAAAAGAAATGACCAGTAGTCAAACAGAAATGTTTGTTTTGTTTTCAATTATTTGCAATTGATCACAAACATATCTTTCAGGTCCCATGTCAGTGGTGCCTTTGAAGGAAAATCATCCCCCTAATTTCACTTACTGTAACCCAATTGGGATAGGAGTCGTTGATCCTTGTATCAAACCTATAGGAATTTGTATGAGAGTCCACCTAAACCAGTTGGTGCCACAAAGGGAATCTTAATTTAAAGGTACACTTTCCAAATATTCAAGAGGGGCGCTGTTGGATGGGGCCATCTTTGCCACCATCTTTGTTGCAAAGATCATCAGCCAGTCATGCAGCACATGCTCACATACACAGTACATGTGTTTATGCTGTGCTGCTTTTAGCTACATCAGTGCTGGCTCAAATATCTGCGGACGTCACTTCACAGAGCAAGAGTCAAAGCCAACCTGCTGGTAAAATTCGACCAACAGCCGAAGCCGAACTGAGTGAAAGTCATCAGGGGCCCGTTTATCAACACATGGACAAGTTAGTCATATCTTTATCCACCAACCACGGAGTTAGTTCCAATCTTACTAAACCTGTTTCCCGAAAGGCTTCCTAACTAGAATACCTTGATATCTATACTATCGGTATAAAGAGCAGACGAGACGTAGCCTTAGTCACAAAATATCATAATTTTCAAAATTAAAAATTATGACAAAATTACAAATATTGTGATAAATTGGGAAATAAATCTTTTCAAAATAATAGCACACGTGAATTATGCATCATACATACTTAGACCATGAAGACTGGAGCATTCAATTGCAGAGAAAATTAAATCATGAATAATTCATTTAATGACTAAAAAATCACTTTTGGACATTGAGATGGGTACCCCCGGGATATCAAATTTCAATAATTTACGAAAGTAAACCATAATGGTTTTCTTTGTAAAATGATGATAATCATACGGTCTTTTATGATTCTAAACGTCATCAAAATATAGTTTAACGAAAAATTTTAATTATTGATACCGAAACATGCGATATTTGACAAATTACATGCATAAATTAGAGATAGAATTTATCCAACTGTTCATAGGGGTCTGAAAACAACAATACGAGTTTTGTTATGGATGGCCTGACGTGGTATACAACCTTTATCGATAAATCATTTTACTATTTCAAAATGGTTTTGTGGCGTTTAACAACCGTTTTTATCGTTTATTTGTATTACAATTATCATTGAATGCATTATCCCACTTGTTTTGTGATGTAATTTCAACCTCTATGATTGATTACGTAAGATTATAATTTTAAAATTTCTAAGCACTTTTGCATGTCATAGTCTACCCATGTGATGCCACTACGTCATTAAGAAAGAAGTTAGGACAGGTTCGGAGGTGTCATAAATATTTAGTGAGGTTGTTGTACCCGATCTTGGTAAAGAGGGCTTCGTGAAACGGTTAGCGGACAAGTAGCTCACTATCTCCGATTTAGTCAAGTAGTTAGACTTATGACGGTGTTGAGAAACGGGCCCCAGAGTTTGGGCATTCAGAATATGGCATCTGCCTAAGCATTGTTTTATGTTCAGTTGTTTTTGTTGGTGTCAATGGGCCGCTGGTGCCATCAGCAGTGCATACGTATGTCCAACATCACCCTCATAAATCCGGGGAATGTATACCTTTAACTCGTTGAAGACTGAGCCCATAAACATATCGACAGCATTTATCCGAACCACCGAATCAGTCAATTTTGGTTTTGAAAGAAATAAATTTTGAGATTTTAACAGAAAACAAAAGTACAAGTCCCACTCTATACGTAATCAAATTTCTAGGCAGTTATATGTTTTACTTTCTGAGATATGTGGTGATTTTCAAGACGTCATAAAAACTTTAAACAAAATGGGCAAATCCCATTGGAAACTTGAATTGTTAAAAGTTAATATGCAGCAAACCATAGTGTCTGCAATGCATTGACTTTGCACGAGAAAGAGTGATAAAACATTTTGCCGATCACGTTTATTGGATATGCAGTGAGGGTTGTCGTTTTTCCTATGGCGTTTTTGTGAAGGGAGAATCTAAACCGCTCAAACTGCAATTACAAGCTTGTAGCTCTTTTACTATGTCTTTTTCTATAAATTCTTTTATTTTTCTTGCAATTAAAATATTTTAAGACTGGGGTCAGAAGTGTGGAAATGACAGTAAACTTTGAAGTTGATTTTCTTTGATTGAAATCGGTTTGCAACACTGTACGTGATACATAGATTCAGATGACATCTGACTATAGATATTTTTTAAGGCTGGAGTCTATAAGTAATATTTGTTATAAAATAAAACCAGACAGCCTCCAAAATTGTCATAGTCATGATGCACTTTTAGCTTCCATAGTTAGATTTAATTTTAAATTAATATTTTTTTAGAAGTTGGCAAGCAACTTAAAAGCTCAATAGGTGCAAATATTTTGTTCTAATTCATAGTTTGCATTCATTGAGCATTGAAATTGTGATCTCCAGATAGAGATACTAGTTGAATATAAAGTCAGTGGTTGATTCAGACAAGAAGGTTGAAGAAGACCTTGAATTTAAAGATATTTGACATTTTCTCTTTTTATTCTGATTTTTATCTTGTGATATATTTTTATAGGTTGATGATGGATAGCAAAGTATCTTACAAATTCATTCATAGAGTGGGATCAAATACTGCTTCAAAAAGTAGTCACTGTATATTCATAATGCTTCTCTCCTTGATCAGAAAACTCAAGTGTAAATATTCATCTTTTGAGCGTAGTGATTTTAGGTTATGAATGATGAGATAGTTGAAAATGACAGGTTCTATCTTGTTTATTCTGGAATGCTTATTATGTTTTAGCTTACTTGTAAAGTCATATGCTTTCATCGGATGATGTAGGTAGTAAAGACTACCTTGTTGTCAGTGGTTGAAATCAATTCTTATTACCAAACCATCTATTTTAAGCACAATATCTTAAGATTATTGTCAACCTAGGAATATATGACAGTAGGAGGCATGATTATCTATGTTTCAGACCTCAGTGTTAGGGAAATTCCTCGCAAGTGGGATGTTTTGCACTATGAATTTGGTCATGTTGATATTTAAATGAAACATTTCGATTTGTTAAATATTTCGAGGACACAATAGCTTTGTTGAAATCTTTTCAATTAGTATTTGATTTCATTTATATATCATTTTGTTGCCAAAATAATTTCTTTAAATGTTACATACTTGCACCGGTTTCTGATGATATGCATACTAACAAAGAATTTTCTCATGTCATTTATCAACACTTGCTTTGATGCATATTATGTATGTTTTAATTTATTTCTTTATTTTGCAGATCTTGTCTGTGAACCTGGATTCTTCAAGCAATTAAATAACAAAGAAAGTATTGAAAAGTAAGTAAATTCCTTGCCAGAATAAATTGACAGAAACTATGATTTTTTTTTCACATTTGAGAAAAGATATGTGTATTTCATATGAGAAGAATGAGATCTCATAAATGGATGAACTTTTATATGGTTGTATACATTATATCAATATAGTTACTGCAGTGTGTAGTATCCCTACTAAGAACAGCCAAATCACCTTTCAATGCACTTTGTGAAAGAAGGGAAAGGATGAAAGAAAATGAATGTAATGATGCACCTATCAGTGTAAGTCATGTTTACAAATCTACAGAATTCAGCATTTCAATTTGCCTATAGTGATAAACAATTTTAAGCCTATGTATGGGGGGGGGGGGCTGGGCTCAGAGGTCCCCCTCAACTTTTTTTCAATATTTTTGGAACCCAAAAATCTCTCGCTGCAATGTTTCATGACTTTTCTTTATTTCAAGTCTCCCGTATCTTTAAGACCTAATTTGTGATGCCCTGGTATGCGGTTTTAAAATTGCGCAACATTTTGTAAGTGCATGTCCTACCTAAAGTTGCTCAAAAACATGATTGTGTGTACAAAGTCAATGCAAATTGTGTTTTGGTCAAATTTTTCAGAATCATACACATGTGATCATCTTTAACCATATTTTGTTTATATTTTTTTTACAAAAGTATATGAAAAAATAATTTATTCATTATTTTCATCATGTAATTTCAGTGTTACTTCATCAAAGTGTTCTGGTTCATCAGCTGTTGAGGAGATCTATGCTCCATCCATAGAGTCTACAATCCTTGCAACTAGATGCTACACACAAGCCCACCATCTCCTATACAGCTGCGCTGGCGGTGGATCTAACCATAAGAGATTGTGTCCATGTAGGGATTATATTAAGGGCCAGGTGGCACTATGTCGGGAATGCAGGGAATCATGAGATATGTTGAATTCCCAACCTCAATCTAGGGTATATTGATTAGATGTTATGCTATAAGTCTAATTATATTTATCTTTTTAAACAACATATACTTGAGCTTTCCAATGGTTATTACTACTACTGAAATACTTTAGGAGTAGGACTTGCTCTTAAAGAATGATAGAAGATAACGTTTCTCCATTTTTATAGTACTCACATGAGAATGAATCAAATTGATTTATGAGGCAAATAACAAAAAATCAAATAAATATTTGCATAAATTGTGACAAACACTTAAAAATAAAAAATACAATTTTTACCCAAGTGAGTGCAGAGTAGCATTCTCTAAACTGCAGTGAATTTTCTGTTTTATAGGGATATAAAATGACCACAATCAAACTTATCATTTTTGTCTCACCTGCGAAGCAAAGTGAGACTATAGGCGCCGCTTTTCCGACGGCGGCGGCGGCGGCGTCAACATCAAATCTTAACCTGAGGTTAAGTTTTTGAAATGACATCATAACTTAGAAAGTATATGGACCTAGTTCATGAAACTTGGCCATAAGGTTAATCAAGTATTACTGAACATCCTATTAGAGTTTCATGTCACATGACCAAGGTCAAAGGTCATTTAGGGTCAATGAACTTAGACCATGTTGGAGGAATCAACATCGAAATCTTAACCTGTGGTTAAGTTTTTGAAATGTCATCATAACTTAGAAAATATATGGACCTAGTTCATGAAACTTGGACATAAGGTTAATCAAGTATCACTGAACATCCTGCATGAGTTTCACGTCACATGACCAAGGTCAAAGGTCATTTAGGGTCAATGAACTTTGGCCGAATTGGGGATATCTGTTGAATTCCCATCATAACTTTGAAAGTTTATGGATCTGATTCATGAAACTTGGACATAATAGTAATCAAGCATCACTGAAAATTTTGTGCAAGTTTCAGGTCTCATGATTAAGGTCAGAGGTCATTTAGGGTCAATGAACTTTGGCCGAATCGGGGGTATCTGTTGAATTACCATCATAACTTTGATAGTTTATTGGTCTAGTTCATTAAACTTGGACATTAGAGTAATCAAGTATCACTGAACATCCTGTGCACGTTTCAGGTCACATGACCAAGGTCAAAGGTCAATGAACTTTGGCCGAATTGGGTGTATCTGTTGAATTACCATCATAACTTTGAAAGTTTATGGATCTGATTCATGAAACTTGTACATAAGAGTAATCAAGTATCACTGAATATCCTGCTTGAGTTTCAGGTCACATGATCAAGGTCAAAGGTCATGTAAGGTCAATGAACTTTGGCCATGTTGGGTTTTTTTGGTGAATGACCATCATATCTCTGTAAGTTTATTGGTCTAGTTCATAAAAAGTGGACATAAGAGTAACCATGTATCACTGAACATCTTGTGCGAGTTAGAGTAGTATTCAAAGTCAGCACTGCTGCTATATTGAACCGCGTGATGCAGGTGAGACGGCCAGAGGCATTCCACTTGTTTAAAGAATGACACCTCTATGTCTCTTTTGACTTTTTACGTATTATATTCACGTTTGCCAAACAATGTAGATTCATTAATTTTGAATATGTAATGATTTACATGTAAAGTTTGTGCAAGACCTGTGCTAACCGCACAGAAATGTTGTCAGCGCTAACAGTGCACTAACAGAGGCCCTGTTAAAACCGGTAATGTGGCGGCGATGCCTAATGTTAAACAATGCATTGCTTAACATTGAAATAAATGTTTTGACTCAACAATCTGAAAGATGTGACTTAGCGCTCTGTTAGGCTAACAACATTTCTGTACGGTCGGCACAGGTTGCCATAACCTTCCACAGATATTCTAGAGCTGATACCTTTGTTGTCTTATATTGATCATGCAGGATATGTATTTTTATATAATAAAGTCATCCAAAGTAATAATTCTTATAATGTAAAATGGTTCGGCTGACCGTTTCAAATGGATTTGCGCATTTTATCAAAAATTTGTTTGACATTGCCTTTAAAACCCCCACATATATTTTTACAATACATATTTTTAAAAGCTATATTCATGAAGCATGAAATTCAGATTGATTTCTTTCAAATACTCTTATAAAGGTTTTTTTTTGATGTCCTCAGTTATCACAGTCACTCTTGAAATACAATTTGAAAGCCACAATTGAGGAAAGTGAATGTCATGAAATTTGAGAAATATTTCTGTATCTTCAGTAAAATTCTATGATTGTGTTGCACTTTCAAGTTATTTTGTGTTCATGTATACTATGATTTTTTTTTTCAATTTAATTACATTAATCGATATTTGATTTTGATATTAATGAAAATATAACTACCAAAGATAGACTGAAACATTCTTGTTCGTAAATGTAGAATGTTTATTCTATGACTATATGTTGGTCTTGAAAATTGCAATATTTTGTCTGATCATTGAGGTAGTAGTATATTTTGATTATGTTATTCTTAAAATAGAATTTAGGACAGAGTCCGCTGCTATAGGTTGTATATTTCTGTATATTATCGGGTGTGTAAGTTCTGTGTGAACATGTCCATGAGACTAATAGAAATATTTTACATTGATTGCTCCTACATTTATAGGCCTATGCTTCATGTTTGTTCTTAGTCTGTATATTTTGGTGATATTTTCATCTTTGGTGATATTTTTACTTCTAGTAGAAATAATTTCTCATCATCAATACTGAGTGTATGATTTTCTTTAGCTTTAATAAAGAATGTAGATTATGCATTTTTTGTCTCACCTGCAGAGTGAGACTATAGGCACCGCTTTTCTGATGGCGTTGCTGGGGGCGTCAACATCAAATCTTAAACCATCATAGAAAGTGTATGGACCTAGTTCATGAAACTTGCACGTAAGATTAATCAAGTATTACTGAACATCCTGCCTGAGTTTCAGGTCACATGACCAAGGTGAAAGGTAATTTAGGGTCAATGAACTTTGACTAAGTAGGGGGTATTGTTGCATTAACATATAACTTTGAAAGTTTATGGATCTGATTTATAA
The DNA here is from genome assembly GCF_018143015.1 of Lytechinus variegatus. Lineage (NCBI taxonomy): Eukaryota > Metazoa > Echinodermata > Echinoidea > Temnopleuroida > Toxopneustidae > Lytechinus > Lytechinus variegatus. Next base: position 93,097,830 of record NC_054740.1, on the reverse strand, counting down.
AACTTGGACATAAGAGTAATCAAGTAGCACTGAATATCCCATGCGATTTTCAGGTCACATGACCAAAGTCAAAGGTCATTTAAGGTCAATGAACTGTGGCCTTTTTTGAGGTAATTATTAGATTGCTGTCATAACTTTCAAAGTTTATAAATATACCTAGTTTATATATGTGGATATAGGGTATCACCGACAAGTCGTGGGTCGCATGATCAAGATCAAATGTCATTTATTGTCAATGAACATATCTCTGTATCATTATATGAATGGTGTTTTTTTTGTGAATAATCATGTCATAGTAGTTTTCAAAGTCAGCACTGCTGCTATATTGATTTGCGTGATGCAGGTGAGACTGCCAGAGACACTTCACCTGTTTTATTGTCTTATTGGAGATTTGTTTTGCATATTTTTTGTTTAAGGGCAGTATAACGGAAGAATCAGTTGCATATCTAGGAAGGTTTTCCCCAGCCTGTTGTCAGTGGCCTTGGGGGCATTTCAAAATATGTTTGTAACTTATGCATGAAATTAATTATTGTTGACCTTTTATGATGGGTGACCCGTCTTATTCCTGAGATAACCAATTCTTCTGTTTTATCATTAATTGTAATTAATTTCTTACAATCAGATTTCTTGGAAATAGTAAACATTCCATTCAAATGCTTGTTAATAAGAAGAATTTTAATTTTCAAAATGCATGAACCTTGCATTGCTATATGTATGTTTTGCAGATTATTAGCTTTTGATTGATATATGAATAGTCAATTTCACTTTTTTGTCAAATCGAGATCTTTAATGATCTGAAACTAATCTTTGTGGGATATCTGATCCCTTCTAGACCTACATTTCTTGCCTAAAGTGTGCTAATTAAAATGTATTGATACTTAGTCTACAAGTGGTGTTATTTGATGGTCACATGAATATTGATATGGACAATCTGTACAGTGGTTTTATCTAATTGGTATGACAAATGGTCACATAAACAGTGATACTGCAATCAAATTAAGACCCTCATCAAGGGATCAATATGCTCATTATAATTGTCATGTGCAAATACAACTGTTGCCATCCTTCCTACATGGCGTTGTCCATTGTGTGTGTGTATATATATAAAGACAGTAAACTCTTCATAAATCTTTTAGAAATTATTATCGAATTTTAACTCTACCGTTACCTCTCTATTTTTATCACCATTTTTTTCATTGTCTGAATCTTTGATTTTATCAAAAGATGCTTACTTCATCAAATTTGTATTTGTAATCTTGTTAATACAAGAACTTCTTTTCACCCACCACAATTTTATTATATATTCTCAATGATTGTCCTTTGTATATACATTATACTTGCTATGATTTGATATGTGCTTGTATTGTAAATTGTTTTTATGTTTTTATGGAAATGTGGACATTTTGAACTTTGAATACATTATTGATCATTCATATTAACTAAACATTAAGACTAATTAAAGATCAATTTTAAGAATAGTGCATTAAAATGACTATTTTTAAAAGAAATTAATCTCTGTTGCTAAAGTATTTTAAGTTAGGAATATTAGAATGGATCACATATTCGTTCTTACATAAGCTGTGTTTTAATGTCATATGAAATCAAAGTGCAGTATTACACCTTTCTATAATATGGCTTGCAATTATGTAGTCACGTCATGGCACGCTATCACGTATACCGTACAAGGGTGTCGATCTGTTCTCAATGACAATTTGTATTTATTTTGTTAATGTTACATAGTGATTCGTATTTAGTAGTTACTAAATAGTATGGTCACATAACCCAACACTCTGTAGGTTATAAGGATGTTTATATGAATGTAGGCAAAACGTGATTGCACCCTGTGACATGATTACCTGAGTAAATGTTGCAAGCCTTTGTATATCGATATTGATTTTGAGTGATGCAAAATTTCAAATAGAAATAATTGACATAGCTGGCGTGTACTCAGTTCCTTTACCCACAACTTGTATTGAAAACAACTTGCAAAGAGTTGTGATGTAGGATTAAAAGTGACCAGTCATAGATAAATTAGGAACAAGCATGTTCAGAATAGAGACTATTTTGTTTTCAAATTTAAGTAGATGGTGATAATCTTAGATGTGGAATCAAGTAGAGGTAGTTGTTTAATTCCAGTACTGGGGATAGAGGCTTTCAAAGATTATATATCAATGAAATATAATTCTTCTCCTATTTCCTTTCTTTCTTATTTAATGATTACAGTGTGTGTATTTGATGTATATGTTGTTTTAGTCAATTTAATTTGTTGTAAAGTTATCTTGAATTGTAGTAATTGTGAAGAGGAATGCTGTTCATAATTGAAGTATTTTTTACATGTTTAAAAATTGAACGACCGTCAGGACGACTTCTGTCTTGATAGAGTATGAATGCTAGTTGATATAGATAATCTCAGTTTCATTTTTCCTACATGCATACATGCATAGTATTGGTTGAGAACAGTTCTGTAAATCCTCATATTTTAATGGTAGTCATGCACATTAACTATTATTAGGATAAAGGCAACTGTGATTTTTATTTACTACACTGCGCTATACTTACCTATACCATCTCATCAAATTGCTATTCGTTACCCTGACTCGAATAGCCACCGGTAAAAAACTCCCCGAAAGAGGCTAACTGCAATCAGATAGCCTGGGAAACCCGTCACGGGACGAGACCCATAAAACCCCCTCGCCACATATAAGCCTCCTCTTTCGTTACCGCGACGTCGTTGAGTACACTCGAAACGTTTAGCCACCGCGCAATTTTTTTTTATGAATCACGATGTCTGAAGAAATAACTGAAATAAACATTATTTTCCAACCCTAAGATCTCAATAAATAGGGGAGATCAACTCGGTCAAGATAAAGCCGAGGGCCATTATCTCGGTCAAGACAAAGCCGAGAAATAATAACAGCACGATGATAAGGCGGCCAAGATAAAGCCGAAGAATAAGAAGTCTAACACTTGTAACCCGGCCAAGACAACGCCGGCTAATGACACTACACAATCAGACACCCAGCCCCTTAGGCGGGAAGTAGACAAGGGTACGGATAAATCGGAAGAAGCTGTTTACACTCCTTCCGATCGGGGTAACTAAAACTTCTCATCAAAGAGTATAGGGCGGGCAAGAAGAAGCCTCGCGATGACCACTCGTGTTCTAATGACAATCAGGCTCGAGTTAACGACCCACTACAACCCCTATATTTTATAAGAAGCTTCGACTGGCCCGGGATTGTGACCGGTCAGTCCATTCATTGCCAGACCCCGCCGAGACGGGTCATCATCAGTTATCATTACAGTCCACCAGGTTGGTGTATCATCGTACTTGTAGATTTGTGCAGGAGTTCATTCAGTGCTGTGGAATTAAGATCTATTCTACGTACATGCGGTTTAAAATAATAATTAAGAGAAATTATTAACAATTGTAGTAGTTGGATCTTGGAAGCCTTGCAGGCGATCCTCCCCCATCGGGTGCTGCAATCGACCCATCCCGACCCCTAGCCGCCCGAGACAATGAGCTAATGAAAACTCGACTCATTCTAGACCATAATTCAATGCTCTAGACGTAGAGAGAAAGAGGCCTAGATCGCCTCATACAGATCGCGGAGTTGGGGCTAATGATAACTCGCCTCGTACTAGCCGTAGATAATAGTTTTCCATCGTGGGAGAATCTGATTCGGAATTCGATTACCACCGACCCAATTCATTAGAAGAGATTGGGGGCGATTTCCCCCAATCAAATCCTTATACACTGTAAAAAAAAAAAAAAAAAAAACACCGTGATTTTACAGAAAATAAACAGAAGATTATGCAGAAAGCAATAACAGAATCATTCTGTAAATTCATTAAACAGGAACTTTTCTGCAATTCTACAGAACAGGTCTGTTTAAAAAGGGGAAAAAGGGTGTTTTATTCAAGGAAATATGTAAGTCTCCATACACCAAATACCAATTTCCTGTAAGATTACGCAATTCGCTAAGATTACAGGTGTTCTCGAGACTCTGCTGCAGGAACTTCTTTTATTTTAAGGATAAATTTTCTAACAGTGTAGCAGCTCCTTGCATTCCCTGAAAGCTGCCCAGCAAATGGGATTCGATCGAGAGATTCACCATTAGGGGTACGAGAGAGTTCTGGCTTACTCAAACGTGATACTCCGACTAGTGGGAACATGCCTTTTAAATACTGCCCTCATCTTCGGGCCGAAAACAGTATACCAGTAGCGTATACGTAGCTAGCGAATAATGAGCGAGAGAGAAGTCAATCTTCCGCCTGAACTCGTCCGTCTGCGATCAAGATGGACGTTCCGTATATAGATCCTGCTTTCGGGACGTCCGCTCCCAGATAAGCAACACTCTCGGCCTATACCCATCAGTAAAGAAGTCTCGAACTTTATCGGTTTACCGCTCAAGACTTTGAGGATTTTTTGTGCATCCCTTCGGCCCCGGACGTTGCTTTCCGTGTCGGGGATGCGGGAGCGAGGGAAGACTAGATCGGGCCGTAACCCTCGCCGCGGCACTGGTTACCACTCAGCCGACTATCAGCTTACAGTTGCAGCGCTGGACGTGGCCGCCCGGAGCGGTATGGTTTTCGCGATGTACTACTAGGGGTATCTGATATCCGCTCGTAGTGAAGCTGAGCGGCTTGGACTGAGTCTCTACCAATGACAAGAACTTATTGCTAGAGTCACAAAATCGCTGATCTCCAGTATGAGCAAGCAGCAATCAACACTGCTATGCACAAGGGCAAGGAGGGCTAAAGACTAGATGCTCTCAAGATGATTGAGAAAGGGGCAGCTACTGAGCTGGACTTCTCATTCTCAATAAGCTTCCTTGCGAAGGTAAGGACTTGTTTATGGACACTTTCATGAAGTATTGCACAATTCTTTTTCAGCCAACACCACAGCTGACAAGACTTGTTATTAGCTCTCCTCGAGTAGACCTACACATGTAGTCCGCCAGGCCCTAGTCCAGGGCCAGGCCCAGACCAGAGACCTCCATACGCTAGCTCTAGCTCCATACCCTAGACCTATAATGAACTTAAAAGGTCATCCCCCTCTTCCCTTGCTCTGGTAGCGACGCCAGGAATGAAAGGGGCCGCTGGGAAAGTCATAGGAATCCTCATGGTGGGGAACGGGGCCGCCAGGCGTTCTTTCAATGCACCATATTTCAGGGCCCCCACTCATAACCGGGACTTATGACAATCTAACACTAACCCTTCCCCACAAGCAGTAGGGAGAAGACTATTTCTTTGCCTTTACTTTTCATTATTTGAAATCTGTTCCAAGTCCTCAGCAATATGTAATATTGAGGTGTTCATGTGCCAAAAAAAAAAAAAAAAAAAAAAAAAAAAAAAAAACCCTTTCATATCAGAAGAATGTAGAAAGGAGGAAATAGTGGTGATGGATGAGGTTGTCAAAATCATACCAGGCAAATCATACAGGCATAATGGTAAAACTTGCCAAACTTGGGTTACTTACAAAGTTGCGTTCACTTGTATAGAATGTAGACCTAGTAATATTCTTGATAATTTTGTGGCATCTGAGGTGTATATCTACACTATTTTTGGCTTACAAAGCAATGACAGAAGTAACTTGTAGATGTGGTTTATGGAGTGGTCTTTGGATGCTCAGACAGTCTTGAGATCTCAAACCAAGGCCTGAGGGTAGTGAACCCTTAAGAATTGCTGCTATTGTCCATCAGTTTCTACCACTTGCCACAATGATATCAGCTTCTCCTTGGAAATATTTATGACATAAATCTACTGTGTGTTCCAATGATAAAGATTCCCATACAATCCCAGAGTTTTCAATCAGGGATTGTGATTAAGATAATATTTTAATGTTCGTAATAGAAATCTGAGTTAAGAAATATTCCATAATTCTCTTTACCCAATTTATTGTGAGCCCGGCAGCCACTGTGCAGCTCCAGACCGATGAGGCTCTGTACTCTAAATGTTGAACGCCGAACAGGGTGGTAGCAAATACCCCCCACACCTGTTTGTGAGAAGTACATTCTACCAACTGATCCAACTAACTGGTTCTGGAAGTGTACAAGGGGTGGTCAATTTTTTGCCTACATCAAATTGAAGGCCAATATGGTATCTCATATATTTTGCCTGCAACTTTCATCAGGAATTGGTTAATGATAATAAATCAGTTCTTGTTTAGCACATATCACATTATGTCCAATGACCTGGATATTATTACCCTAGGTTTTCGAGGAATAAAGTCCTGCCAGGTACCCATTCATCTCTCTTGGATTGAGTGCTGCGCAATGTGGATAAAAAAAAAAAAAAAAAAAAAAAGTTGGAAGACTAATCCACAGGGCCACAACGCTCCACATCATCTGTACGATATTCATTAATATGCAAATGTCATTGGTTTGATCATGAAATTGAAATCCATCAGTGTCGTAAATTTTTTTTCTACAGGAAATTTGCATAATGTCATTTGTAAACAAGAGAAAATTTAAGGAAACAATGAATGCATGAATATTCATCTTAATTAGAACACTCATGATTCTAGACTCCAGAGATACTTCAGATGGTGTGGCAGTTTACAAATTGATCCAATTTCTGCCTCGTCAGATAGCAGATTTATTTCCTTTATTATTTGATGAAGGTTTATCAGTCTCTTTTATAAGGGGTTACTGGTCAACCATAGCAGCCATTCATTCAGGCTTCTATAATAGGGAAACTACCTCAACTCAGCTGTCCTTACCAGACTAACAAGACCCTTCTTAACAGATTCCTCCCAGCCGAAGACTCTTCCCCAATTGGAACCTGCCAAGAGTCCTTCGGTGCCCTAGCCAAATTCCCCTTTAAACCCATAATTGCTCCCTTGATCTTTCCATTAAGACAGCCTTCTTGTTGACTATAGCTTCAAGTCTAAGACGTAGTTTGCTTCATACACCACGGTGAGACCGGGTCATATTCGTTGGGAGAAGGACAGAGTCCGCTTGATCCCTAGACCTGATTTCCTAGCTAAGAAATAGAAACCCCTAAATCCTGTGATGTTCTTCCAAGGGGGATATCATGGCTGAATGGATAACGCACTTGACTAGCGTCCTTGGAGTCCCAGGTTCAAGTCCTGGGGTGAACAATGTGATTTTACAGTCTCTCGTCAGTTTCCGAAGATAGGTTATTGATTGATTGATTGATTGGCCGATATGGGTCGATTGGCCGATATGGCCTTTGTTATGTTGTCCCGTACGTGCCTTAAAGTGGTACATTGATTAAAGTACATTCGCACTTCCCACCAACTGTTCATTAGTTCAATAGAACCTCACAGCCCTGTTAATCCAATTACAATTTCTCGAAGGTTAGTGCAGGGGATCAGGTCAGATGGAGAAAATGCCATTTTATCAGGATCCTTTAGAGCCCTCGATTCACGGGGCATAGCAGCATCTTGGGCACTTTTCAGGGTACCTCTTTGGAGGAGATCCTCCAGGCATCCTATTGGACCTATTCAATATCTTGTATCTTATTACTTATTTGATGTAATAGCCAAGACACAGGGTTTGCCTTGGCGGTTCTTGTCTTGTCCTAATTTTTCCAAGACTATTTCCAGTTGATATATTTCATTAACGTGGTTGATGATTCTTATCCCTTTATTACAAGAGTAGCTTCTCCAGTTGGGAGACTACTCAATTTTATAGTAAATCAGTTTCTTTATCATTGTTTTGCCTACTTGTCTGGAAAGGGTCTCGTTTCTGCCCCTCCTCCAGTTTTTCCGTGCTATTCTAGCAATTTGATGAGATGGTATAGGTAAGTATAGCGCAGTGTAGTAAATCAGAATGCTCAGTAGTGAGCATATTATTTACTAACAAGCTATACTTACCTATAGCTCCCCTCCCGTCCTCCCCAGCAGACCTCGCCCCTCCTTGGCAACGAAAGAGGAGGCTTATATGTGGCGAGGGGGTTTTATGGGTCTCGTCCCGTGACGGGTTTCCCAGGCTATCTGATTGCAGTTAGCCTCTTTCGGGGAGTTTTTTACCGGTGGCTATTCGAGTCAGGGTAACGAATAGCAATTTGATGAGATGGTATAGGTAAGTATAGCTTGTTAGTAAATAATATGCTCACTACTGAGCATTCTGTTCATAGACATCTTGTCAGTACGGGTAAGGCGTTAATCCATACTTTGCCACTCTTGACCCAGGTGCTAAATGGGTACCCGGTAGGATGCAAAAGCCTATGTAGTATGCCTAGCAATTGAGTCTTGGAATTCTTGTTGGAATGCTCCACAGGGAGGGGAGAAGGTGCCTACATTGTATGCAGGAATGCAAGGATCCGATGACCGGGTAATAATATGCTGTAAAGTGCTTTGGGCCATTTTGGGGAAAGCGCTATATAGAAAAAAGCTGTTATTATTACGGGTACAAATCAATGCCCTTTGAACAAAGCATGTAACTTAGTGGTATCAAACTAATTTGGGTAGATTATTTCATTTTGTGTGTTTTTCTTAATCAAATTTTATGCATTACACCTGTTTGGAGATATTTTTGATAAGGTAGCATGATATTACATTGATGTTTGTGGTACATATTTATCTTTTACATGAAATGTCACTTATATTGTAGGGAAAGGTGATTTATGGAATAATGACTATTTCTTGACTACCTATTTCTTCAAACTCATTTGTCTTGCTGAAAGAAGTTCTTTATTTGTCTTTGGATAGCAATGTTCTATTTTCTTTGTGTTATTTTGTTTTTAGAACTCTTTGATTATTTGATCCTGTTTCTCAAGTATTATTGTGGTTTCATACTAAGAAGATGTAGTGAGTGTTAGTACATGTGTTTAAAAGTCAGAAATCAATAACAATGGATTGATAGTATATTTCCCCCACATTTACTGTGGCCTATTTTCAGGGATAAAGACTGTGTATTTAACATTTAATCTCTGATGAAGAGCCCTCTGAAAATTTAAAGCAATTGAATTTTATTTGCCACCAGTAAGGTATTACTGATCAGTTATCATTACATTATGTTTCTTTCTCCACATAAGGATTTGTTTAGAATTAAACTGTGTATTCAAGCATTTGATATCATGATGTAGGTTTACAGAGTGCCTTGTTTGTATATATTGCTACTTTTAGATGGTTATTTACCATTAAACAAATTTCATTTGATTAGAAACTTTGTAATTAATATTTTTCAACTATCAATTGCTCAATCAAAATTAAATTTTAAGACTCGTAGGAGTATTCTATTGTACATAATTCAGTCCTTAACAAAATTCAGTTTATGTACATAGTTCATTTGTTAAAGTAAATGAGACATTTCCAACAAGCTACTGATAGCTTTGAAATAGGTAAAGGGTGCACGTGTGATAAAATGGTAGATCAAAATGCTCAATAGTTCTTGGTCAGATGACATGCCCAAACACTAAGACTGGTAAATGTATAATTTATAATGTACATAGTTGAATTGATATAGTGAAATTTTCTAAGAGCTAAAAATGATTCTGAAATAGGTAAAGGGAACATATCAAATGCTTCATCAAAATGCTTAGTCAATGCTCAATCAAGATAGAATGTCCTAACGTTAAAATTTTTGATATATTTCAATGTGTATAGTTCAATTATTAATTTAAATGAGCATCATGAAATTTCCAGCAAGCTAACAATCATTTTTAAATAGGTAAAGGGTACACGTATGGGCAATTATCAGTTAAAGATAAAAAAATGCTGGTTCTATTTCTACTTTTGATTATATCAGAACTTTGCTATTCCATATGTCTAAAATGGGTTCTAGGATGTAGCCAATAGTGAGTGGGTGTACAAGTCACTTATTCATTCTTTAATTCTGCCCCACCTCCCAGCCATGCATTTTTTGTGCAGCAATGTTCATTTTGGGTACATAATCTTTCCCAGAGCATGTAAAAACTGAGACGCTATCTGAAATACATGTTCTTTTCTAAGGAAATGCATGCTGCCTGCGCTTACTTGTGCGTGCATACTAGAAAATGCCCGTTAATGGCTTAATGGAAAGCAGTTGTGACCTCTTCATCTGTGCAATCCTCACAAATTTAGAGGGATTCTATATCCAATAAAATTCATGCTGCTGACATATTTTATAAAACAAATAATGCGCATTTTTTAATCTGTTATGTGTTAGTGGCGATGCAGGCACTTTGGTATTTCGCATATTGCTGCACACTCATAAATACAGTTTGATCACAAGATATAATTGTTTGTTGTTTGAATGTGCATTATTTGGTAGTTGCCAAAGAGTTTAGAAGTATACCTTGTTTTACTAGTCCATGTTTAAGACAGTTTTCTGAAAGAGTTAGGAATCACTTTATTTGGGAGGAACCTGTATTGCACTATGTGGGTGAAATATTTAAGAATCTTTACATTTGAACCAATCTTGGTCACTCCCATCATTTCAGTGATAATTCTCTTGCATTGTTGGCCTTTGTTTGCTGTTCTTGCGTCAACACCCATTCCATGGTATGGCATTTTTTTCATGTTATTTTTATTTTATGCATCTGCTGTGCTAGCACTTTTCACTCTAGGTTAGGATTTTAGTTATAGGTCTTTCTTGACATCCAGAACATATACCTTTATTACTGATGTAGCAACAAGTTATGTATGCAAATTTGATTTTCAGTAATTTATTAATCACATACATGAAATTGAAAAATGTATTTTCCTGAATATTAGATAGGTAGGTCCATAAGGTAAAATGATGTAAATCTTTTGTAAGGGCTTGATAAGACTAATTTATTGACATGATGTGTTCACTCTTATAGATATATGTTTGATGCACCTATTCACTATTATTGTGTATGAATCTTCAAATTTGTATGTTGGTGAAATTGACACAATTGTATTAAAATTGTATTTTTCAAGTAAGAAGAAATGCATTTGTTTAATCTGTTTTTGATTTGTCTTACCTTTATTCTACTCTCATTTAACCTTCCATTCCTATCCTTATCACTGTCTTTCTGTCTGTCTCTCTCTGTCTGTCTGTCTCTCTTTCTGTCTGTCTGTCAGTCTCTCTCTCTCTACAGGTTGCTCCTTTACACACATACTTTTTTCTGTAGAGTCAAATATGATCCAGAATGTCGCCAGCTGGAATTTAACTCAGTTTCATTTGAATAGTGAAAGTGTGGTAAATAAGAAATATTGTAACTTTTCTCCTTAATTGGTACCTTTAAAGGTGAAATTACATTGCCATTGAAGGATTGTGACTTTTATATTCAGGTCCGTCTACAATCAACTGTAAATCAGAGAAATATTTTTCCACCAATGGAATGTCTAAGAATAGTTAATATGATTAATGAATGGTATTATTATTCTACTAATAATAGCTGTGGTGATTCTTATTCCATCCTGTAGGCTGTCACATCTTGGTAAATGATTTAGGTTCGTTTTGAATACAGATGCTTTAACGGATTAGATAATATCTATTATCTGCGGTATGGTAAGGAGATAAAAGCATACATACGATGACGCACTTGGATTAGTTTATATTTTATTCACTTGCACTTACTGAAGGTTTATGCCATAAGTGGGGACGTTACATTTTAGGTTTGCCCTTCCATCGAACAAATTTTCTACCATTTTTTAGATAAGCTCAGAGGTACTGTTGATCTGATCACAGGGTGAGTGTTTTTTTTCCTCTCATTTTTGTCTCACCTGCGAAGCAAAGTGAGACTATAGGCGCCGCTTTTCCGACGACGGCGGCGGCGTCAACATCAAATCTTAACCTGAGGTTAAGTTTTTGAAATGATGTCATAACTTAGAAAGTATATGGACCTAGTTAATAAAACTTGGCCATAAGGTTAATCAAGTATTACTGAACATCCTATTAGAGTTTCATGTCACATGACCAAGGTCAAAGGTCATTTAGGGTCAATGAACTTAGACCATGTTGGAGGATTCAACATCGAAACCTTAACCTGAGGTTAAGTTTTTGAAATGTCATCATATCTTAGAAAATATATGGACCTAGTTCATGAAACTTGGACATAAGGTAATTCAAGTATCACTGAACATCCTGCATGAGTTAAACGTCACATGACCAAGGTCAAAGGTCATTTAGGGTCAATGAACTTTGGCCGAATTGGGGATATCTGTTGAATTCCCATCTTAACTTTGAAAGTTTATGGATCTGATTCATGAAACTTGGACATAATAGTAATCAAGCATCACTGAAAATTTTGTGCAAGTTTCAGGTCTCATGATTAAGGTCAAAGGTCATTTAGGGTCAATGAACTTTGGCCGAATCGGGGGTATCTGTTGAATTACCATCATAACTTTGAAAGTTTATTGGTCTAGTTCATTAAACTTGGACATTAGAGTAATCAAGTATCACTGAACATCCTGTGCGCGTTTCAGGTCACATGACCAAGGTCAAAGGTCAATGAACTTTGGCCGAATTGGGTGTATCTGTTGAATTACCATCATAACTTTAAAAGTTTATGGATCTGATTCATGAAACTTGTACATAAGAGTAATCAAGTATCACTGAACATCCTGTTCGAGTTTCAGGTCACATGATCAAGGTCAAAGGTCATGTAAGGTCAATGAACTTTGGCCATGTTGGGTTTTTTTTGTTTAATGACCATCATATCTCTGTAAGTTTATTGGTCTAGTTCATAAAAAAGTGGACATAAGAGTAACCATGTATCACTGAACATCTTGTGCGAGTTAGAGTAGTATTCAAAATCAGCACTGCTGCTATATTGAACCGCGTGATGCAGGTGAGACGGCCAGAGGCATTCCACTTGTTACCTATTCACAGCGCGCAAACATTTCCATATCCTTCATTTATTACTATAGATATCCCATTTAGGTTGAAGCATTCCACCACATGAACTTCAGGCTGGACGACAAGCTGATGATGGTAAATGTTTGAAGTAAAACGAGGCGATGTTTTATGACTAAAAATCAGCTAGTACCGCAAAAGACAAGCTTGATTTTCCATATTTAGAAACAGAGGTCTACGATCAATCGATTGACTTTTTTCGTGTGGAGAAAAAAAATGTTCATGAGATGGACGTGTCGTGATCTCTTCTTGTACCCCCTCCCGAATAGTATTTCATAATGATAGGCAGATTTCAAAGAAAGATATTACGTAAGCATGCCTTACAGCAGGATGAAGAAATTACAAAGACCAGGGGACTAGAATAACCACCAATAAACACTCTACGAAGGTATTTGTTGCATTTCTACTTTGAAATCATATTAGAGTATGTTGTAAAATGTACTTGGCAAACTATGGAATATCAGTCGTTCGTGGACGCGTTGTTTTTTGTGGAAAAACACAGTTCAAAAGCAAGACATCAAAGTTTGTGCGTATCCCATCAAATTTTAAACCACCATGTCACTTTAGTACCAATGACCTTCCTCTGATCATGCGCCGAATCTTCTGATCATGCGCAGAATGGAACTACTTGCATGAACTACAGTACACCTGATCTGTAATGGTCTAAAAACTGCGCTGTTAGGTAATGAACGTTGTATTTAAGACTAATCAAGCGAGACCAATAAAATCCTCACAAAATAAAGTAGGTTTCCTAAAACTAAACACAATTGAGAATGATAATTGATTCTAAATTAAATCAGGAACATTTTCCCATGCATGGGTTTCTTTGTGCGAATGTAATTTCTTTTTTAATCTGAGTATGGAGGAGTCATCAATTCCAAATGACAACTGCCGAAAACCTCGTTTCTTGCACCACAAGCAGGAACTGGTTTTTTGACGCATAAAGAAGTCCTTTCACCATATCTGTTCTCTTTCCATTTTGGAATGTCTTTTTTTATTAGAGACTTAAGATCCAAATGAATGAGCAGAAATAATGTAATTTTGATGGAAGGAATTTCTTACACCACATACTTCAGCAAAACGAACTTAAAATGTTTATAGTCAAAACAACACTATGAACAGATATTCAGCAAAAACTTATCGAATTACGTTTTCCTAATTTTCGTTCCCTTAATAGGTATCTTCGTGATTTCAATTCCAAACTACAATTAATGCCCCCAAGAAAGAAATAGATGTCATGATTCTTTTCGAGCTTTTAGGATTAATACAGTGACACGTTCCTCACAGACTCCCCTAACATGTTCAGTCTTCTCTTTCATTTTTTAATGTTTTTTATTCTTCCTTTTTTATACCAACATTCAAGTCGCCTTTCTTTTTTTTTCTCCCCAACGCCTTTTTGCAAAAAAAAAGAAAAACGAATTTGCCATATCCCATGCGCTCTCTCTCTCAATCGCTATCTCTTTTCACCTCTTATTGTTTTTTTTATACTTATTGTAATATACATCCCTTGCTGCATACGCATACTTTTCACTCTTCCAACTTGCGTAAGCCGTAGTACGCACTAAGCTTGAACATTATTAGAAATCAATTACGGGATTATAAAGAAAACTATAGGATCTATCGACACATCATAGAATGACAAACAATGTTAACGACAGAGAGGGAGAGAGAGGGGGAGAGAGTGAGTGAGTGAGAGTACCTCAGGGCGAATGAAATACAATTAATCATAGTACGAGCGTGGGAGAATCTGGTAGTGAAAAGATCATCTAATCAATAGCAGAGCAGCTTTTAAAAGCAGTGCCATCTCATTTTATTTCATTTGAAAAGACGTAGCGCAGTTGCCGATTCTAAAGTGATTTTTAGGAACTACTGGTGTAACTTTTTTATCTATTTCATTTTGACTTGTGACCAAGCTAATTGATATAGAGAGATATACCCGCACGGAGTTTTCTGCGCCGTTATTTTTCTCACTTTATGTAAACGACGTCGACAAAGCAGACGACACGTCCGCTCTTTCGTCGCTTCCCGGCTTATGTTGAGTGAACCGTCTCAATGATGCTGGTTTTCCGAGCATGGACAATACCCGATGTAAATGTTTTTATTTTCGGTGCTCTTTCTCTCATTTTCCTTCTTCCACCTACTATATCAACGTCGGTTGAAGATTCTTTATTCAAAAGGCTTCGTATATTAAACGGAGAGCCTAGAATATGGTACGAAGAGTCGACAGTTTACGAGCCTTCGCCATCAGCAGCCAAGACAGTGACCATCCGTACTGTCACGGAGAGTCAGCCTGAAGAACTTGTTACTCAAACTGTTTCCCATCTGGCTAGATTTATAGGCCAACTTAATATCGGACACGATGAATTGCGCAGTATGATCACTAGATTATTTGGTGAGTAAATATTTTTTGCTAACAAGGAAACTAAAATTTCTGATAATCCTGAAGAATATTCATTGAAGCGAAAAATTTAAACGTACAACAGACAATAAGAAGGTAGGAAGAAGAAGAACATCAACAGCAACAAAAAGACGAATATGAAGAAGAAATGGAATAAGATGAAAGAAGAAGTTTGTCTATTTGACTAGGGCGAAAGGTGTTTATTCCAAATTAGATGAAACGATTTACTACAGGAGAAACGTAATTCTATACCAGAAACTGGACTCAAACGCAAAAACTCACGTCTGCTGCGTTGGCAGAGATAAGAATCGAGATGTATTTATTTTTGTTTCATAATGTGCTCATTAGTGAGATAAAAAAGAACAAAACAAATTTCCGAAGGGGGGGGGCACCCATTTATATATTATGATCATGATCCGCATTTATTCCGCAACTTATCCGGATGTAATGAAATTAAATTTAATACATACAAAGTGAAGTCGATTGGAATTACAATGGATAATTTGTATTTAATTCATTAATTTAGTTATTTGTCAAATTCTTCAGTGTAGCTCAATTTCTTATTCAATCGTAGACAAGCTCTTGCAGAGTGTCCTCCAATAATAAAGTAGTCAATTAAGATTCGAAACAGTTTAGATATGTACACAATCAAGTCAGATTACTGCATTATTATTTTTATTTCTCTTCTTTTATAATTTATATTGTAATAAATCAATTGAAATGATAATTGCAGATGGATCCGTTTCACATTTGTTTCGCCAAATCAAATGTTTCCAGTTTCAGTTGTATACTTTTAATTCATTTGTTTCTATTCATATTCTTGTACTGACCTGGATGGAGGTAAAGGGGTTTGGGAAGGGATACCTGTGGGTCATGGTAATTTAGTTAACCTTTTCCAAACCCAGGCAGCCCCGTCATCTCTATTCCAGGTCCTTTGTATTATGTCACGTATATCATATTGTTTATGTAATTTGTATTGTACTACTATTCATGTATTTTGAAATGCCGAATAAATAATATTGTCAATAATAATAATAATGATAATAATGTTCTTTGAAGTGTCCTCGAGCTACCTCTTGTTGGAGAGAGCGAAAAATGACCGCATCCAAATGAGTAAAATAAAGAGAGACCCGGATATTGACTCAATGGCTCATTGGAGAGAACCTAAGACAGGCTACTTGATGCTATAGTCATATGGTCCATTACGGAAGCTGCGGATGCTTAGGGATAAAAATCCGTAGGCATCCGCAAGGATCCGTAATATCAGTAAGCATCCTTATCTATCCAAGACTCAATCCGTAAGATCCGCAGACACAGTACAGGTCCGCAGCGGATATTTTGAAAATCTCAAAATATACGTATAAGCATCCGCAGAATATACGTTATCCATACGTAAAATATGTAACTCATACGTAAACTCATTAGAACGGGGGGGGGGTGAAGTCTTATAATCATTTAAACCTAAATCTAAAACCAATTTTTTTTACAACATTGAAATAAAGACAACAACGGGGTTTTTTACCTTGATTCACAATTTTCAATCAGGCAGTTTAAAACGGAAACATTATTATCAACATGACACGGTATCACACATACATCACATTTCTAAACAATATTTGGTTATTATTCTGTCATGTCTGCTATACCTGCCGAATGGAAAAATGTTTGCGAAAAACCTCCTAAAAATGTTCATTACCAAGGGGACAATGGCATGAACAAGCTTACGAAAGGAAGTATATTGATTTATTTATAAATTCATAAACACATCAAGAACATTTAGATATTTACAATATAAATTCCTCATAATATCCTTGGTGTTAAGAAGTATCTGAAAACTGTTGGTATATTAAATTTTGATTTTTTTTTCCCTTTGTTCAAAATAGTCTGAAACCATTGCCCATTTATTTTGGATGATTTTGAAAAAAATTACTCTCAAAATTGAACGAATATTATCTTTTAATTGTGGATCGAGGCACATTGGGTGTATTTTTTTCTATATTTTGTTTTCTATACATGTATAATATTGCTTGTTAAAGTAATTTATTAATCACATACATGAAATTGAAAAATGTATTTTCCTGAATATTAGACAGGTAGGTCCATAAGGTAAAATTAATGTTAAAGCACATTATGCTAAACATTTATTTAAAAAAAAAAACATTCTAGCTCTCATAATTGATGAAATGCGACTGACCCAAGTTCCGATCCACGTGGGCTTAGATGCGGATGGTGCGGTCGCCAGAGGAAGCCGACATGCTCAGGCACTAGTGTAAGTCATCCGTAAGTCGTCCGTTACAAGTCATGTGCCAGCGGATTTACAGCGGATGGGCTCATTCACAGGTTTTACCCGTTACATACGTAATCAATCCGTATCGTCCGCAGAATATTGGTAACTTTTACTAAAATTTCCTTTTGGTGGAAAAATACGAATTTTCATCATCCAAATATACGCAGGCATTCGCTATTTAAATGATCCACAGTGTGATCAGGTTCATGCATTCGGAAGCCCTCTTGGAATGCTCCTGAAAGGCGTGGGTCAATACGGACCTATTGAAAATTAGCGTAGTCGTAATCGCCGCGTACATGGTGCGGACCAAACGCAGATAAGCTTGCGAAATATGTTAACTGAAAAATATAGTACGTTGATAAATTTTCAAATATTGAAATATTTAAAAACCCTCTGCCAGAATTTTTATGTATACGAGTTTCCTTTAACCATTCACTTTTCCCCTGGGAAGAAAACTGTTTGGCTTGCCTGTGAAAAAGGTCTGATATTTTCTCAATAACAGAATCTGAATGAAAATATTCTGGCTGGACCAGACCGCATGGAACCATTAAGTACCAGTCCTTATAAAGTCTCGAGGAAACATTGATCCGTCTATTAAAACAACACCAATCTTTTCAGTATACAATTTTCACACTTAATTACTTTTAATACCACCTTCTTTAACATCGATTTCTGAAAGTGAAGTACTCGAGTTTCACGGAGATGCTACAAGGAGATAATAACCAAATATTGTTTAGAAATGTGATGTATGTGTGATACCGTATCATATCGATGGCCCAAACGTCATGTTGATAATAATGTTTCCGTTTTAAACTGCTGCAAATCAAAAGAACGACATCGTAGGAAAAATTAAAACTACCACCCAAACCCAGACTATTGTTCTTCCGCTGATACCCTATATCGACATATGGGTGCTGTAATGATGGTGTGGGTTAGGTTCAATGATAGATGTGGTATCTGGATGCAATGATGGTGTGGGTGTGGGTTAGGTTCAATGATAGATGTGGTATCTGGGTGCTGTAATGATGGTGTGGGTGAGGTTCAGTGATAGATGTGGTATCTGGGTGCTGTAAGGATGGTGTGGGTGTGGGTGAGGTTCTATGATAGATGTGGTATCCGGGTGCTGTAATGATGGTGTGGATGTGGGTGAGGTTCTATGATAGATAAGGTATCTGGGTGTTGTAATGATGGTGTGGATGTGGGTGAGGTTCAATGATAGATGTGGCATCTGGGTGTTGTAATGATGGTGTGGGTGTGGGTGAGGTTCTATGATAGATGTGGTATATCTGGGTGTTATAGTGATGTGCGTTTGGGTTAGGTTCAATGATAGATGTTTAATGTGGGTGTTGTAATGATGATGTGCGTGTGGGTTAGGTTCAATGAAAGATGTTGTATCTGGGTGTTGTAATGATGATGTGCGTGTGGGTTAGGTTCAATGATAGATGTGGTATCTGGGTGTTGTAATGATGGTGTGGATGTGGGTTAGGTTCAATGATAGATGTTGTATCTGGGTGTTGTAATGATGGTGTGGTGTGGGTTAGATTCAATGATAGATGTGGTATGTGGGTGTTGTAATGATGGTGTGGGTGTGGGTGAGGTTCAATGATAGATGTGGTATCTGGGTGTTGTAATGATGGTGTGGGTGTGGGTGAGGTTCAATGATAGATGTGGTATCTGGGTGTTGTAATGATGGTGTGGGTGTGGGTGAGGTTCTATGATAGATGTGGTATCTGGGTGTTGTAATGATGGTGTGGGTGTGGGTGAGGTTCTATGATAGATGTGGTATCTGGGTGTTGTAATGATGGTGTGGGTGTGGGTTAGGTTCAATGACAGACGTGGTATCTGGGTGTTGTAATGATGGTGTGGATGTGGGTGAGGTTCAATGATAGATGTGGTATCTGGGTGTTGTAATGATGGTGTGGGTGTGGGTGAGGTTCTATGATAGATGTGGTATCTGGGTGTTGTAATGATGGTGTGGGTGTGGGTTAGGTTCAATGACAGACGTGGTATCTGGGTGTTGTAATGATGGTGTGGGTGTGGGTGAGGTTCTATGATAGATGTGGTATCTTGGTGTTGTAATGATGGTGTGGGTGTGGGTGAGGTTCTATGATAGATGTGGTATCTGGGTGTTGTAATGATGGTGTGGGTGTGGGTGAGGTTCTATGATAGATGTTGTATCCGGGTGTTGTAATGATGGTGTGGGTGTGGGTGAGGTTCTATGATAGATGTGGTATCTGGGTGTTGTAATGATGGTGTGGGTGTGGGTGAGGTTCAATGACAGACGTGGTATCTGGGTGTTGTAATGATGGTGTGGGTGTGGGTGAGGTTCAATGATAGATGTGGTATCTGGGTGTTGTAATGATGGTGTGGGTGTGGGTGAGGTTCTATGATAGATGTGGTATCTGGGTGTTGTAATGATGGTGTGGGTGTGGGTTAGGTTCAATGACAGACGTGGTATCTGGGTGTTGTAATGATGGTGTGGGTGTGGGTGAGGTTCTATGATAGATGTGGTATCTTGGTGTTGTAATGATGGTGTGGGTGTGGGTGAGGTTCTATGATAGATGTGGTATCTGGGTGTTGTAATGATGGTGTGGGTGTGGGTGAGGTTCTATGATAGATGTTGTATCCGGGTGTTGTAATGATGGTGTGTGGATGAGGTGTGTAAATCGACTTTATGTAAAATATGTTGAAAACGCTATGAACTTCATTTTAATCGTCGAACGTCCTTGAAAATGAATTAAGTTGAAAAGGGGATGCATAGAGCATCAATGCTACACACATCGTCTTATCCTGATAACTGACATTAATGAATGATATTTATTCACCTATTGCATGACGTAGCACAAACTATAGATGATCGTGGGTTTGAAAAGAAAATCAAAACCTTTATTCGTTATTCCAATGTCATTAGATATGTAACAAGTTCAACTTCTCTGACTATTCTGTGCCTTGTAAGAGGCTAGGGACATTTAAAGATGGGACATTTCCGAAAGTTTTTTTTTTATTTACACATATCTTGGCGTTGCTTACGCAAATAGACCCGATTTGAGAAGTAATTTAGGTTCGCTCTCAGAAACAAAATATCTGTATTTGGGGTGTAGTTGTGTAAAACACAATTCACTAAAATTATGTTTTCTTCAAGTGGTAGCACTTTATGCTACAGCTTAACATGTGATAGACCATGTATATAAATGTGAATATGCATGACACTTTTATGAGACAACAATTTTTGATGGTGGATTTCGGTTTACCCTAATCAAACCTAAAATAGGTATATGGTTAGGCAGTAAAGCATATCATAAAACAGCTTCAAGGATGAAGCCATTGGCGAGTGCAGACGCAAGTCACATGTTCATTATTTAATTTTACCCAACCTCCGGCTCCCAGTTGTGCAATTTTTTGTGCAGCACTGTGCATTTTACCATGCATTTTAACCACAGCGCGTAAAAACTAAATACGCGTTCTTTCAAAGAATGGGCTACGGCAAGGGATTATGCGCTTACTTTTCGGCGCGCATTACTAGATACACCTACGATGTCATAATGGAAAGCATGCATGATCTCTTCCAAAATGCGATGCTCAAATTTTTGGAGAGACTCGAACCACATGTCCAATTCAAATTTTATAAACAACAATGCGCATTTAAAATTCGTGACGTAGTGACGATGAAGGTATAATAACATGCAAAAGCACTCGGCTCAAGCGCCTCGTGATTTCGCATCTTGTAAATCCTCAAATGCGCTGCACCGCACAACACACTCATAATGTGCTCTATTTGTATATTCTGCTTTATATCCTACATGAATTTAATCTTCTCTAGTTATTGGTTCAAACAGCATCATGACACCAAACATATTCTAGCTATGCTATTGAAACAGATCGCACACTAAAGACAATATACTATTCCGTGACGTCAATGATGGAATAGTGCACTTATCGGGAAAGATAGATCAGCCAGCGCGACGCGGTATCTTAATTTTGGTTCAGATTAAAAAAGATGAACTGCGAGCATAATAACTCGATTTATTGATCTAACTTATTAAAAGAATGATATAAAACATATATACCAGGCCTTTATTTCGACAGTATAGAGGGAATTATGCATCCTTGGTTTTACTGGCAAAATTACTGTTTTTTTACTCGGGGCTTCGCCCCTCGTGAAAACTAGTAATGCCAGCCAAAAATTCCCGCTTTACTTCCTCCGAGTCTGATATTTGTACAATATACAGACTCTGATGGTTGAAAGGCTAGCATTTATGACAATGTAGAAGTGATGGTACAATTGAATAATGATCGAGAGCAGTTTTGAAGTAGTGATCAGGTAAAAGTGTTTATCCTTCATCATGTAAAAAAATATATCAAACCAAGGATTCACCTATCTGTTTTTATTATTATAAATTTTATTGCTTCAAAATCAAATCACAATATACATAAATAATAACAGCAATAAATAAATCATATACATAAGTATAAAAAAAAGTATTACAATTCAGCAAGAATATCTTGATACCTGTTTACAGAATTCCATTTATCAAAGTGAACTGAAAGTTTGCCTTGTTTTACTGCGATTGCTCGCTCTACTTTTTCTAAAAAAATAATTTCATTTTTAAATTGTTTGAAGACTAAGATTTTCTCATTGTATTTTTGCTTATAAATAAAGAATTTTGCATAAAATATAATGGTATTAATAAGACTATTTTTTATTTTGACTCCAAAACAAATATCCAAAACTGAAAAAGGCAAAGTTAGAATGTTCAAATTAACTAACCATTTGTACACTTCATTCCAAAATAATTTAACAACTGGGCAACAGAAAAACAGGTGCATAAAATTACAACTAGGTGAACGTTTTATCCCAATGCGAAACAAAAAATAATTGGTTGCTATACGTCTGTGAATAAACTTGAACTGAAATGAACGTATCTTGGTATCCAAGGTCGCCCTATATAATATTTTAAAACGGTCTTGCCACTGAATTAGTGTTTTTAAACTTAAATTTAGGTCACTTTCCCATTTATCTAAGTGATTGGTATTTTCCAATTTTAAACATACATTATTTACAAATATAGAATAACAAAATTTTGTTGGTTTCTTTTGTGATAAAAATAAAGAGAGTTTCCTGTCTTCAGAAGAAAATGCGGGGTTACGTTGGGTAAACATTTTTGACCAGGTTGACTTTATAGAATCAACAATAGCGTAATAACGCATAAATTGGTTCATATGTAAATTAAAACTTAGTTGCATTTCTTCAAAAGATCGAAAACATCCATTTATATTAAGACAATCCCCAATCGACTTAATTCCTTTATCAAACCAGTGTTTGAAAAATATCAATTTACCATCTATTTTTACTAATGAATTATTCCAAATGGGTTGAGATAAAATCTCTTTAAATTTGACCGGGTTGTAATATTTATAGGAAGACCAGGATATCAATACATCGTGCCAAAATTGGCTGACATGGAAAAATGTTACATCATTAGCAAAGAAATTACCGTAAAAAATATATTCACCTCCGTGTGACTTTACTTGATGAAGAAAAAACGGTTTCCACATACCCTTATTCTGATTATCTAATATCCTTTTGACCCAAGAAATTTTGAGCGCATTACAAAAACTTTTTATGTGTGTCATTTTTAAACCACCATTTTCATATTCATTATACATTATGTTTCTTTTAATTCGATCTCTCTTTCCGCTCCATAAAAATTCAAAGAATATTTTTTGAAGGTTATCAAAAAAGCTTTGGGGTGGATCAGGTAAGTTACTGAATAGATAAACAAATTTTGGAAGTACCAGGGATTTCAGTATAGTAATCTTACCTAAAAGTGTCAAATTGCGAAAATTCCAAATTTTTAAAAGTTTATGGATTTCTTTTAGTTTAATATCAAAATTTAATGAAAAAATACTTGATAAATCACGTATAGGAACTTTTATTCCAAGGTAGTCAATAGTTTCATCAACCCATTCTACATTTAACTGTCTACATAATGTGCCTTTGAAATTACCTAACCTTACAATTTTACTCTTGTTAACGTTTATTTTAAGTCCTGAAATATTAGAATACTTTGTTAAAATATCAAAACAATTTAAAAGGTTACATTCATTGGCATCAAGATAAATTAATGTGTCATCAGCATACTGACTTACGCGTATTTCATGTCCATTAAGATGAATTCCCCGAATTTGTTTACTCTGTCTCAACATAAGACCTAATATCTCCGCCCCAATTAAAAAAAGATATGGGCTAAGGGGGCAGCCCTGCCTTACCCCTCTTTGGAGATTAAACACTTTAGATGAAAAACCATTATTTATTATACAACTCTCGATGTTTGTATACATAAGTTTAACAAAAGATCTAAATGTGCAACCAAGACCAAATTTGTTCAAACAAATATCTATAAAATTCCATTCAACCGTGTCAAAAGCCTTCTCGAAATCTATTGAGAAGACAATACCATTAGTTTCTGTCTTTTTACATAAGTATATTGAGTCTAAGAGTAAACGAATATTCTCACCGATGTATCTATTCTTTATAAATCCAGTTTGGTCCCAATGGATAATAGAGGGTAGAACTTTTTGAAGTCTTGAAGCAATAATTTTAGCCAAAATTTTATAATCGGTATTTAGGAGTGAGATTGGACGCCAATTTTTTAAATAAAGATTATCCTTGTCCTTTTTGGGTAAAAGAGTTATTATTCCTCTTTTCATAGATGGGCATAGTTCACCTAACGTGTAGCAGGTATTAAATACTTTGCAAATGAGTTCTTTTATATCTTCCCAAAACATCTTATAAAAATTAACAGGTAGACCATCGGTACCAGGTGTTTTGTCACAAGTCATTGACATGATTGCATCGTAACATTCTTTTTCTAAAATACAACCTTCACATAACCCGACTAAATCTTGCCCAATTGTAGGTATATCCAGATTATTGAGTACAGTTTTTATATCATTATCTTCTATATTATTCGAACCGTATAATGTTGCATAGAAATTCTTTTCTTCTGATAATATATCTTTGGGTTTGGTAATAGTCATATCACCTTTCTTCAACTTCTGTATATGTTTTTTATCAAAATTTCTTTTTTCTAAATTTAAAAAATAACGGGAGTTTTTTTCTCCCTCCGATATCCATGTGGCTCTAGTGCGAACCATTATTCCCCTTACATGTTCCTCATGCATACGATGTAACTCAGCTTCCTTACATAATAGCTGTTCCTTTATAAAAGAGTCATCAGGGTTATCCGACAAAGCATCTTGAATGTTTTCCATTTCTTTAAGTATACAGTCATATTTGGTTTTTATATTTTTTTTATGATTGGAAGATATAACAATACATTTTTTTTAATTTCATATTTCAAATATTCCCAAAGCTTATGAGCTTCCATATCTTTGTTTTCCTCAATAACTAAATTTATAGTTTTTTTCAGTTCTGATTTATAAAAAGGGTTTAATAATAAAGAAGTATTCATCTTCCAAAAGCCTGGGCCCCGTTTTGGAACCCAACGTTTGACGGACAAGCTGATAGCTGAATGGTCACTTCTGTAACCGTAATGTATGTCAGCACAATCTACAAAGGCTTTCAGTGTACTAGATATAAGAAAATAATCAATTCTACTTTGGGCAGACATAGAACACCATGTAAATTTAAATTTGCAAGGGTTCATATGGCGCCATATATCTATCAAGTCCATGTCTTCTTTTATTAATTCCATAAGAGTAAAACAATGAGGGTGATGTTGGGTATGGTTAGGGTAACGATCCATGTTGGGGTCTTGAACAGTATTCATGTCTCCACCTATAATAAAAGGTTCTTCACCAAACTGTTGCATCATGGAATGTAAATTTTCAAACATTGCTATCTCATCTTTGTTCGGACCATATATATTAATCACGGTGAATTTAGAATTGCCATATGATACATTTAAAAGCAAAGTACGACCAGATTCATCTCTATGTACTGCTTGTACAGTAATACCTGAAGTCGGTTTCAACAAAATGCATACCCCTGCACTATTGGATTTTCCATGAGAGAAGAAAACTTTATATCCCTTCTATTTTATAGCACTGTAAACTTTATGAGCCTATTTGATTAAATTATTACATAATTGTTCACCATTAGAAAAATACCAGATACATTTTACTTCACAGTTCGGTAATTAATACAGAAATGTATACACACCAACTCAAACTAATACCCTTCGTTGGAATGAAAGTACCCACTGTTTTGAAGTTCCGTTTAAACCTGAATCATGATTTGAATGTGGATGCAAACTTCGCAAATCTGTGACAAGGAAAAGATTAATTCCGGTTGCTCTATACAGCAGCAGGTGATAAAGGCGTTTACCGAACGGAAACAAGCTTTACACCTACGCCACCAAGCCTCATCACATCTGTATCCTCACACACTTCCTCCTTTTAAGATGTGAATAGTTTTGAAAATAGATTGAATGAAACTGTTTATGATCTAGAATTAAGTGAGACAAATCATAAAACTATAATTGATTTCTTTTTCCTCCATACAGGTACTTAAAATATAAAAATTAAAAAATGAAGAGGGATGTTGACCGTATAGGGAACAGGCCTCATATGTTATTGGATTAATAAATAAAAGAAAAAATGAACAATAGTAATAATGATGATACATATAAGTAAATAAATGCCTTTAACGACCATATATCTTTGTAGTGCATGTTCCACTCTAAAAAAATGAAGTTCTAATCATTTACTGCTATATTAGCATTTCATTTTTAGAGTGTATGGATTATATCTTACCCTCAAATGACTTGCTATTTTTTCATGCAAGTTACTCCCATTGTCGTTTACAAAATTGTATACTTCATAATTTAAAAATGTCGTATATATGCCCTTTTTATCATATGAATATTAGGTATGATGTGAATACTTAGGAAATGTATAACATTGTACGTTTTTTCTGTCTAATAATAGGTACAATATTTGAACGACTTCTAATTCTAAAGATATTCTGTAATCTGCCATTCCGTGAACCGTGATTTTCTTACTTGATTTTTTTAATTATTAAACATAAGACCCAACATAGTAACTGAAAAATTGGCAAATTAGTAATATTAGTAGTAAAATTGGTCATTGTTCAAGTACCAAGAAGTATAATCAATACTATTACTAGTAAAAAATAAAACTATTTGATCTACAGTACAGGAAAACGAGTATTCACATCAAGCAGTCGTTAGACCAAATTAATATTCGTCTAAAGTGAGCCATTTTGAGAAGAAGGCAAAGTTGGCGAATATGTCGTTGCGGTTCCAAAATGTGTCCTTAGCAGATGGAGATATTGCTTGAAATAATTAGTCTGATTTTAGACAATGTCTCCTTAGAATCATCCATACACATGGGATTTCCCGGAGGCCTGACTATAGTCATCCTGGATAGAACACAACTTAGTAAACCAGTGGAGTCTCTTTAAATGGCCGCCAACTCTAGATCTACATCGTACATGTACATCGATGTTAAGGCTTTCATTCTCAGATGTTTTCATTTTCATGTCTTTCCTTATTAGAACACAGGCGCTGTCCGGATGATTCGATTCCGTGCAATAATGGCAGACAGTGCTACCAGAAATTACGAACGTGTGACGGGTTTCCAAACTGCATAGATCTGTCAGATGAAGAAAACTGTGGTACGTATCTCCTTTCAAAATGTATCAGAGTACTTTTCGGAATTGTAACATGTGTCAAATTCTTACAACTGGTTTCCATAGAGATGCTGTGTAAAAATGCCTAACCTTTTTTAACGATCCGTTTGAAACAAGTGTTCAAATCTTATAAACTCGCAATTATTTTTCGGGAACTTCTAATTTGTAAAACGGAAGAAAGTAACGTCCAAATGGGGTAGCCTACATGTTATCCTATTTCCTACCATGTCCTGGTAGACGATATCACACATGATCAAGTTGTATACAAAGAATCGATTCAATTTGTAAATTTCATTTTTTTAGATGCTCATGGACAGTTTCGGAAGGGTAAGGAGACGAAGGGTGCTCAATGAAAATGAATCTTGTCAATTTTCTATGGCTCATATTAAAATAAGAAAAGTTGGTTTATTATGTATAATCAAGAATAAATCACAACCGACAAGGAATGGGCCTGTCTTTTCATGACGACAGTCCGGCAGAGACGAATTGAAAACTGTAGGGCCCAATGGGGTAACTAGAGAGAGGGACAATGTTTGCCCGAACGCCACTTAGCTTCGGGTATACACTGTAACATCGATGATCTTAGTTTACGACAGGGAATGAGAAAACCTGTTCTTAGATTTGAATGAGACTCTTGATATATATATATATATACAAAATTTTATTACTAAATGTTAAGTGCTCAAAATTCGAGCATTGGTGTTAAAATTTTCTAAAGATTTCTTCATGGAAGATTGTTATACGCTAACATTCAAGGCACTAGAGTAACTTCTTGCGTCACATCTACTGTTCGGAGGGGATGGAATCACTGATCACCTCCCTGAACAATTGGTGTGACGCAAGGATTTACGCCAGTGATTTAGGCAATGCAATAACCTGCTCTCCTATTTTTTTTATTATTAATTCATGATATTTTTACGATTGAGCAATTATCGAATTCCCCAGAGTTCAAATTTTCTTTCTAACACCCTTCTTAAGAGAGCTGACATTTTGATTGAAATTTTTTTTCTAGGGGATTATCTTAAAAGAATGGCCGTGGGATGTAGTTGATGTGTGTAGGGAACCCATCTCTGATATACTTAACACTGAGTTTCTTTTGTTAAAAAATGTATTCAAAATAATGACGGAAAATGCAAACGAAATTTTCAATTTTACATGCTAATTTCATTTGATTGATTTTCATTTAATTTGAACTGCCCACTTACTAAAATAACTATTCATTAAACTTAGAATATGTTGCTAAGTTCAGATTGTAGGATCAATCAAATTTCTCAGTTCTAAATAATGAGGGAGATGATTATGATCAACCATTAATGGATAAATGGGCCTTAAGAGAAAGAAGGAGTTACCAGTCGATTCGATATTTGATAAACTGTAAATTGTAAATTTAATTTCATTCAAATCTATATAAGAAGGCAAGCTCTAAAAGTAGAGCAAAATTGTGATAAGTCTTTAAATCGTTTCAAGTGATTTTATTTAATGCTTAATCAAGAAGTTTCCAATCAACCACTGAAAATATACAAATATTCTTCCAGGATTAAGAGACTTGCGGCCAACCAGACTTTTGGACTGAATAATTTGTCAGTAAGCACGTGGAACTGTAGTAGGTGCCAAATGTGCATCTTGTTGACATTTATTGTTTTGAAAATACGGATGTCAAAGGTACAATATCCTTTCAATTGATAGCGTTATCTTCGGAGGGTAGAGATTATGACATCACGAAAGAAGATGAGAAAAAAAGGGGGGGGGTATCTAAGTGAATTTCGTAAATGGCATTTCGATATCTGAGGTCGGGTGTCCCGTTCATTAGGTTGACAAGGAAGCTATTTTCGGTTTGTAGAAGTAATCAAATAATAAAGTGATAAGCATGCCTCACAGGGATCTATATTTATTTAAGAAGTACTAAGAAGTACAATCACAGACGACTTACAAATGTTTATTTTCTTACAATGAACACCATTATAATTACTTTAACTTTAGAAGATTTCACGCGTAACCCAGCTAACGGCATGAAAAACGTTTTCCCGTTCTCAATAGTAAGGTATGAAGTTATTCAAAAGCTTTTGACACGAATCAGATTCGGATCAATCATAACCAGTCAGATTTGTTGCGAATTTTACCATACTGTGGTACTGAAATGAGAGAAAAATTCTAATACGGAAATTTTGACTTCTCTATATCAAAACTTCCTCTTCTTTTTAGTTTTCCATATGACCAGCGATGAGATGGGGGTGTTTCTTTAGCAGGGAATTATTGATTAAATTTCATTCTCTATTTCTCTTTTTTGTTTGCGATTGTTTGTGAGAGTTGGATGCTTGGTAGTAGAGATGTTTGGTGCATTTTCAATGAACGATACGCATGCTGGCCATAATAACAAAATAGTTGGTTTGATAAAGCAAACAAAACATTTGAAAAATAAAATTGAATAGAAATTCAATCGCTTGCTATAGATGATAATTTCACGAGATTCATTACCACGTCATCCAGGTACAATCGATGGTAAGTTCAAGTTCATTCCAGGCTGTGACTCATTGGCTCACTCACCTGAAAGATGAACCAAACATAACAGTAAAGATGAGTTCGACATCAAGAGGTTACGATATTAAAGATCAAATATCCAAACATTGATTCTGCGAATAGAAATTTACCCAATCGATCTCATGGTAAGAAGAAAGTTAACATGAATGCAGGAGAGATATACGTTACACAAAGTAATAGAAAAGTTTAAAGGGGATGGTGATGCCGCTTGGACACCCGTTCCTCTCCTACGTCGAGCGAGTGCAAGCCTTCGTGATGTCCTAAAATATAATATTTGTATGCGCATCACAAGAAATAAAGCAAACCTCTTTATAATACAGAAAAAAAATCAGCGAAAACCAATATACACGGTCTTACCATATTTTACAGGTGAAATGTTATGTGCTTACAGAGTATAACTGGTAAGATCCTAGATTTTTGTGACATAACTGTTGTCTAACATAGCTGTGCATTTTGTTTTTCAAATGGTCCTGACTTTATACAAAAATTAATTACTTTCGGCAACCCTTGATATCGCTAAAACAAAGTTGATAGATTAAGGAGAGCTATATCTGATTTGAAAAGCTTTTGTGTTTGAAAGTGTTGCTTAACCTTTTGTTGAAATTTTTAAACATACATAATCAAGTGTCAAATAGAAATGAATAATGTACTAACGCAAAGGTCTATTGTGGTACTTTTCCACAAACATTTACACACATCTCTTTACATTGTGTATAACGAATTACTATCATGCAGAAAAACATAATCTGTGGTTGTGCACTTAGTCTATCTCTTATCAGATATGCTACCGAACGTCAACTAGGTAATGATCTTGTAGTATATTTCTGTTAGAAATGAATAAACTAAAAATTCATTTTGAAATATTTTATCACTATATTTTATCACATTTCTGAATCAAAGGCGAACGCAATCATCTGGAAATGATTGGTAGTTTCCTTAATTCATTAATGAAATACTTTTAAACGATCTTATTATGTTCCTTCGGGTAATATAAGAATTAATGTACATTGTCATGCCCACTCAATTTGACATTGACGTCATATTCAATTGCGGGCCCAATATTGAAATACACATGAAATAAAAATAATTTGTTCCTAAAAATCGGTTCAACACATTGATCAACATCCCACATAGTAATACGAGAATCGGATGTGCCACTGTTCTCATACTTGCAAAATGGATAAAAGTGAAAATTTCTTGCTTTTTTATGTTTCTCAGAATGCAAGTTATACAACCCAAAACAGACACAAACGCGAACACTTAATTATTAATGAATAATCTTCCCTTGATTTACGTTAGAAGAGAATGGCAGATACATGCAAATGCCTTGTTCAAGGATATATATAAATTCATTTAATATTTTTGTGGTCATTTCAAACATATTATTACCGAATATTACATCCCCGATCCTGCAGTTGTATCACTATCTCGTTCTTTTTTTTCTTTTTACAATTAACAGTTCATTTTACATTATTTTCGTTGCTACTAATAATTTATTTTTAGGTTTCATTATCATTTTACAATTCATAATCCAAAGAGTTCAACAAGAGTTAATGACCTCTGAGTTTACTTCGAAACAGGAAGTCTAAAAATTAACACACATCTTTTTTTTTTACCCTCTTGCGCAATATTATTATTTTGATTTTCCATTTTGCAGCTGTTTATTGCTTGCGTATTTTCTCACCCTACCTCCTGATTAGGTTTCGTTAATAGAATTCCCTCTTCATGTTTTTTCGTTTTACCGAGTTTTTTTTCTATTTTAGTAAATGCAAAGCTTTTGCTCCTTTCATTAAGTATACTGTTTATAGGAACGTGATTTATCAATACCCTTTCACTGTTTACTTATATTTTGATCGTGCATTTAATAAAAGACTTAATTGTGACATGTTTGTTATTAGTTCATGGTCCATCTTCACTGGCTCGATAAGATTCAAGATTATTCTTAATTTCATGGATCATTCCTTTTATATTTGATCAGTCGCAAAAACGAAGTATTTCAGTATCATTTTAAGTATTGAATGAGTTGACATAATATTTCCATCCATTAATTTCTTGTTTCTAAGTTCTTAATCGGGACTACATGAAATTGAATAGAATTTATTTTTATTTTGCCACGCATGTATCACCGTCAGTCAGCGTTTCTAGCCATTAGCAAATTTAAGAGGCACCTTTATATCTGCGTGATTGTTTGACCCTATACACCCCTCGCAGGAAGGTACGAGCCTCCAGTGACCCATTCCGTCTCACATATAAAATCACTAAGAAACTGGCTGGAGATAGGACTTTTACTGTATCCGCTTCTAAATATTGGAATCGCTTACCTTTTACTCTTAGACAATCAACATCTGTTGCTTCATAAAGGGACTTAAAACCTTTCTTTTTTTTCCAATCCCGATTTTTAGGTTCATTTTTATAGTTGTTGTAGCAATTTCTTTTCTTGTTGTAAGCGCTTTGGGCCATTCTGGGAAAATCGCAGTATATAAATGATAATAATAATAATAACTAATATAGTAGGTATATTGGGTCTAATCTTGTAAAATACCATGTTATCTTCAAAGAACTATGTCTTTAAATTGAAAGTTGCCTGTCTTCTTGACTGACGAAGACTTGCTTGTTCATTAGCTTCATAACATACCTTACACCTACGTGATTCGATTACTTCTTAATAAAAATATATTACACGGGGAAATATGAATATATATATATATATATGGCGAAAAGAAGCTGCTGAAACTGCTCTAAATCTAATAAAAGAGAGCCAGTGGAGTAAATTAGAGAGTCAAAAAGGGGCCTAAGCTTTCGATCCTAGCAGAATCTTCGTCGGAGGCAAAATGACAAACATATAAAGTGGAACAACCATAATATAGACCCCAGACATTCAACAGCAACGCTAGAAACAAGGAGACAAAAAGGGCATCCTTGTTTCGAACGCACGTAATAAACAACCTGAGAACTGAAGGCTTAAGATCCTCTCCAAGAAACATGCCAAGGTAATGTGATGACACGATTTAACTGTTTTAACTGATTTAACTCTTTATTTTAAACATTTTTAGATTCGGTAATCACACAAGATTATTGATTGGATAATAGTTACAATAGTGGTAACTACGTTACTACTAGGGATAAGCAGACCATTATTTAAGAAGGATATAATATAAAATGGTTCATAATTCATTGAATCAAGTTCAAAAGAAATACTGAATGTGTGTGTTATATCAAAGACCTTCTTTATTTGCACAGTGATTGGAATATGCATGTCACTTCACTTTGATTCCGTTTTATGTGAAATAAAATAAAATTTTTAAAAATGGCATAGCTTTTTTGCTTTTCTTTCGATATAGGTAAATTTGTTGATATGTTGCTGGTTATATCATTCTGTATTTTTATGAAACATATTTAATGAAGGGACAGCGTGAAACCAAGAATCAGGAACGGTATGTTCCTAAACTTATCCATTTTCTTTTTAATTTTAATTACATTTTAAGGATGGAATGAGTGGATCTAGACATGTAGGTTGTTTCATGGATTAGTCTACTTTCGAGATACAAGTAGGGAACACGATTGATTGATTTTCACGATTTCCTTTGAAAATTCACTCGGGGAAAATAAATATAATTCCTAAGGTAATGAATATCATGAATAGAAAATGTTAAAAGTTCATCGAAAAGTATCGTGTGTCAGGTGGGCCCCTAATTTTGACTAATGCACCGAACATATAGAAGACTTAAATTGTATTTTTCCTGTAAACTTGATCCCGAAAAATATGAAATTTTTCGTCAACAAAATAATGTATATATAAAAAAGATTATCCCTATTAATTTTATATTGTCTATTGATTTTTATGTATCATAATACATCATAAAATTCTGCAGATTACACACCTTAACGCCGTTTAAACATTCTAAAGAAACAATACAATATTAATAAAATAAATCACATCCAAATTTGAATACCTTAGGGAATATGTATAGTTTCTCCTTGGTATTGCCTTTCTATATCCAAATTAAATTAAATTAAAATTGTCCTATAATGTTTCCTTTTTTAGGGGGAGGGGTTGATTGTGTTCATGAAAGTTTACTCAATTAAACAAGGTTGTTTCAGAACTTGTAATCGAAATTGAAAATAAAATTGCTTTTTCTTCTCTTTCAATCACGGGGAGGTGTAAATCAAAGTGCAAAAATACAAGTGGTATATGTATATAGCAATGGATTTTTAAAACAAATTTGTAAAGGTTTGGGGTAGAGGAAAGAAATCAATCTGATATATTAACTTAAAATACTGCTTGGTAAAAGATGATTTCTTTGATGCGGAAAGACTTTCGTAACAACTTTTGAACATCGAATCGGTATTTGCTTAAACAAACTGAAAGACATCCGCCAACGTTTCTGGACTTTTTATGGCCAATCATATTCTAAATCAAATTTTCGAAGATCTCTTTGTTATCAAATCCATAAATGTTAGCCTGGAAATAATGTAATAGAGAGACACGAAGAGAATTATCAGTCTGTGTACAGTAAGAATCACTAATGGATATATAAATTATTGATATACCTTTAAAAATCTGGATCTTGTACAATAGCACTGGGGGGTATAATATAAATATTTCATTTTGAATAGAAAGACGACCAATGTTAGAGCTAAAGATTTCTTTATCATCAAATTATCCCTACAGCTCCAATGAGAGATTGAGGGAGAGAGAGAGAGAGAGTGGGGGGGGGGGGCAAACCAAAAATATCAGATGATGTTTGTAGACATGTCATGGGTAACTGAATATTTCAGACGGAAAATGATCATTAATATGATTCTTTTTAAGTTGATTGAAATATTAATATAAAACGTACAAAATGCATGCAACTCCTTGAAAAGCATTTGCAGTTAAAGAGCAAACTTGAATTTAAGTAAGTAGGTAGCTTAACATCAGACGCACAAGCTATTTCTGTATCCAAATGAAAATTAAGTACTGCAAATCAAATACAATTGCAGTGTATTTGGCGTGGTAAAAATGGCAAACATTGACGGGCGGGCGTTGCAATCAATAACTTAACTCTCATAGTTCTTAGGCCCCAGCCTCGGTGATGACCCCCCCCCCCCCTCTCTCTCTCTCCCACTCACATCCACACACACACGCACCCTCACACACACTTATACGGACCATGCTACATTATTTCCAGATTAGAACCCATTCATAACAATTCTCAATCTCAAATTAGATATATCTACTCTCGTTTCACATTAAGTATCAAGTAATTTCCTGTCTTCTTCCGTTCTCATTCGCTTGGATCACTTGGATATAGTTCAAATGGTTTATTGACCATATAGCTAGAAAGCAGCGGAGCTCCCCCCCCCCCCTCACAAAAAAAGTTTTAAAGAGGGGAAATTAAAGAGCATGCAATTTAAAGATGAGAATCTATTTAAAGAAATACAATGAAGTGAGCCGATTTCCGATGAAAATGAACTAAATGTAATATTGTGAGGGAGATTCTGTGATGCGACGGGTTGGTGTGAGTTTGGATGAGATATTCCTCTTAATCGAGCAGGAGACACTTCCCAAGATACCTAATATGTCCTTCCGTAAACAACTGTTTGTTTCCTGGTTTCACAATATTAAAAGTTTTCCATTGCTAGGCTTATTTTCTCAAAAACTGCTTAAAAACATTTTAATTCAGTTTCCGTTGCAATCGCTTGAAATGTGTGTTGACAAGATATTGATATTAACGCAACCAATCCACAGGTGTCGGCATCGCCAATATCTACGAGATAGCGAAGAGTTTCATAATTAGGAAACGCATTTAGTTCGTTCATCTGATCTCCTTCCTCCAATGGCGTCAGCAATTATCAGCGAACACATTATCTTCTTCGTAGAAATTGCATCCGTTTCGAGGAGAAAAATAAACAGCCACATTGATAAACAAGGCAGATAATTGATATGGCCTGTTCTTTTAGTCTTTAACACAAGTTTTAACTGGTTGTATGTTGTAGAATTTCATTTGGATATGGAATTATGAAAAATTAGTTTAAGTTTATTACAAAAAAACATGTCGAAAATGATGCAGAAATTGGTAAACAGAAGAAAAGAAGAGGAAGAAGATGAAGAAAAGATGTCGAAAAAGAAGACTAATAATAATAAGAAGAAAAGATGATGATGATGAAGAAGAAGAAGAAGACGATGAAGAAGAAAAAAAGAAAAAGAAGAAGATGATGATGATGAAGAAGATAAAGAAGATGATAAAGAAGAAGACGTAGGAGATGAAGAAGAAGAAAAAGAAGAAGAAGTTAGATATTGTAATAGAAACATCATTCAAGTCGCGTTTGTCTATAAGACAGCTGCTCTCATATGACGTTACAGAATAATAATATATAGTTTGGATGGATTTTTCATACCTTCATTGAATTTGATGCCAGTGTGACTTCCACTTTATGAGATATTTTATATTTGTTCTTGATTCTTCCTCTTTATTTGCTCGTAAGTCCAAATTCATACGGTAAATTGGTCAGTTTACAAAATATAGCCAACGTAGGAATTTGTATAAGATATCAGAATACGTCAGAGGCACTGCTCCGGAAAACTCTAATTCGAAGTCTAATTGCTGAAAGCTGAGATTCCTTTTCAATCCTTAATGCAAAAATTTAATTCGTATATTTTAATAGCTTCGCCTCCAGTCAGAACGTGTTCCTTATATTACCACATGTTATAAGTCCCTCCCCCTGTTTTTATCCTTACAATTATAGTCTTGACAGCAATACGAATCGTGAAAAACATTTAAAATTAATAGCCTTAAACGATAAAAAGGAAAGACAAAATGATGATAAAAAGGAAAACAAAATGATGAAATGGAGAAAGAAACGGAGTAAACAATGGCGTAGTGTAGGATAAGGGACAGACGGGTGACTAAAGACTTCGACCTCGTCTTGAATGGCGGGATATAGGAGAGGATGATTGGAATAGTAAACCTTGGGCGATTAAAAGTATACCTCAGTTTATATAAAAAAAAACATACACAATGCGCCAGGTGTGTCTACAAAGTAGTGTTTGGAATAACAAAATGATTTATATAGATATAATATGGTGGATTTAAGAAGAGAATTTTTTTTTAATTTATATAATTCAGTTTTATTGCTAAAATAATTATACAACCAAAAAAAATACATGGAATATCACATAGCATGACAATATAAACGAAATTGAATAAAAAGGAAATGAAAAATGAATAGAGGTGCAACATGAATTTCATCACATAGAGATTAATAAAGATGACAATGAACATTCACAGCAAATTACAGCTCAAATCTCCTGCGGAAATTGGTTTAATTTGCTTTTTGGCTATCCTCTACTATGTTTCTCTATTCAGTAGCGGACCTCGACCCGGAGGAGACAAAGCATTGGGGGGGGGGGCACAGCATTGTTCACAAACAATGCAGTGCCCCCCCATGCTTTGTCTCCACCGGGTCACGGTCCGCTACTGTCTCTATTAACATTCGAATAAATGTTAAAAGCTTGGTAGGTGGGGGAGATATTTTGGAATTTACATTTATATATAACACATTTCAGCAAAAGAAAAATATAAGTTACAAATTATCGTCTTTGTATCCAAACATTCATTCAAAGGGTGTAAATCTAATGTTATAATGTCTTTTCATATTAATATATTTTATCACTTCATTCAAAGAGGTTGAATGTGGGTGTATTCCATAAACAAATGTAAAAATGGTTTTTGGTTTGCTTTTACAAAAATAACAATTTAAGAAGAAAACTTTGTTTCATGGTAAACGTTTTACGGCAATTAAACTATTCATATGAAAATGATTAAAGTGAAATTACCTTTAAATAGCCCTTGTGGAAGGTCTACAAAGAAAATATCTAAAGAAACATCAACCAAAGTTTCGGGAAAATCAATCGAAAATCGATTTAATGGCAAAAGGAAGTAGAAAATCATGCAGCACAAAAATTGAATGGTATTGTAGTAACTCTTTCTCCAAAGAATGGAGAAACGGAACCAAATGTTCGGAAAATGGACAAGAATATATAGATAAAAAAAAGAAAATAAACTGACCTTTGGATATCAGTACCAAGGAGATCGGACATGGAAGGTGTTCAGAAAATACCCAAAGGTCAACGATCTTCCATTCAGAGAGGTCTTTCATTCATAAGTATAGGTAGAGATGTGGGCGTGGCGGATGACGGGGAAAGAGTACCAAGGGAGTCATTTGAAACCCCTTTAGCGTCTTCTATCTGAGACGATTCACACATCAAACATCTCTCCAGTGACCGCGGTACAACATCGTCATTGATCAAAATAGAGCTGTTGTGACACAGCCAAAACTGACAAGTAATGCAGGAACTAGGTATTAAATACTTGGAAGCCTTTTATTCATTATAATTTTGTGCCACAAAATGATGGTGTAGATGATTGAATCACAGTGACGTCGTTTTAGTTTTCTATTTGTCGTTTTCACCTCATTAACTTTCCCTAATTGTATATCTACTTTGGTAGTTGGCAGACTTATTAAAACTCATCTTGAAAAATAGAAATGAGATATAAAGAGAAGAAGATGATAATGATAAATAAAATACTGAATATCATTCCTTGAAAGATTGCAAAAAATGAATGCTAATCATGTTTTAGAAATGCCACATTCTTCAAGTGAGATGTTCAAGATTGAGAAGTTGTAGCCTCGTTCAGACAACGTGCGATCCTAGTCGCAGTAAAAATCTATGCATTATTACGCAGGCTGTTTTGAACGGAGGAAGGTACAGAGGAAGCCCAGTTGGAGGAAATGTCCCGTTCTTCCTCCGACCAAGATACTCCTGGAAACCAACAATGGTATTATAAGATGTTTATATAGAATTTTGGATGGTTTTGCTTCAACATCATAATATTTATGAAAACACATTATTCAACATTATCAACTATGAACACCCATCTCACCGTAAAGATACAGAAATCATCTGATCATTACTTCTTAATGTCCTGTATAATAGCATTTGCTTCTTTGTTTGTTCCAAAAGAAGGCAAATCACCTTCCTTCAACAGATAAGCCGCGTTTTTGGTTTATTTGTAATTTGCTTTTTTAATGTATTTTCGTAGTTTCTCTCATTTGTTTCTTTCAAACGATCTTATTCTCTTATTCGATTAAAACCCGCATGCTATCAATACACCCAATTTTTCTTTCCTATTTCTTATTCCTATTTTCATATATCCCTCTACCATGTCGACTTTCCATTCGTTATCTACAAACGAATATAATTTATCCTTATTTTTATGATTACTATTGGTGATTAATCATGATGCTGATCTTTTCTGATTGGATACACAAGAATCGAGGCATCAATCGTAAAAGATCATCATCATGGTCAATCACTAAGCTTTATGATGGGTGGCCCAGGAATAATGACAATGCATGACGTTTTATCATAAAAACTAAACATGATAAAAACCAAACCAAATACCGTATAATAAAAAAATATCTTACAGAGATATCAAATTTTCATGACTCGAGGAAATGTGAAAATCTTATGGCGATCTGTTTTTTTACGGGAAAATGTAGCAAGTGGCAAATTCCGATGTTTGCAATAATGATCCAACAGTAATGTTAATGCATAGTTTAAAAGTATCACAAATTCTTAGCCAAAGATTAGGTTTAATTCAAATTCAGCGGTCATTTGGACCATGAAATTTTAAATAGAACTGTTGGATTTTTGAACGCATTTGATTTTCGAAACCTCTAGAGACATTTGGGTATTGGTGAACATGATGAGAGATAAGGTCCTCTTGAATCTTTTTTTTGTTTTAGATTATATTTTATTTATTCCTCTTTAAATGTTGTATCTTCCTCTCGAATCTTGAATCTTGTATCTTACAGAAAACAAATCCTGCCCTCTCGCGACGATGGAAAAATGTGCTGACGGCAAGCAATGTATTCTTGCTTCAGATATATGTAATGGACAAGTGAACTGTTTAGATGAATCAGACGAGTTTTATTGTGGTAAGTTAACCCTTGGGTTCATCAGTCATCTATATCATGTATTCAATCTAAAATCCGTCGATTGGGCTTTACTCTGCTAAATCACACAATGCTAATGTCAGGCTGAAAATCAATTATGCTGAAAATAAAATTATCATAATTACATTAGTCGTGAAAATTTGTTTTAGTCACAGGAACATTATGTAAATTTCATTCTGAAAAATCATTTTTTTATTATAAGAACAAAATTTAATATTTATGAATAACAACTAGAAAGGTGAGTGTTATACAGGAATCCCATTAATAATCTAAATTATTGCAAATCATTGTCTTATGAAACTATTCAATACTTTGCCATATTTGTTTTTGTTTATAATATTTTGATAAGCTTATAAGTAATCTCCTTTTTGGCATGTTTGGGGGGTATATTATTCTAACCCACTTGATCTACGAGTGGATTCATCTTGGGGATTCATCCTTAAATCAGGAGAGATAGTCATGAGCAAATAGTATACATGTAAATGTATGAATGTAATTTTGAAGGTTCTTTTTAGCATATAACCATATAACGTGTCTTGGAATTGATTTGGTATGGTAGATGAGACTCATGCGTTGAATTTTCCCAGTTGTACATACATCCTTTGGTAAGACATCAATCTACTCGTTGCTACTCTCTACTCCAGTCTCAAAGTGGGGTAATATGGATTAAAGTAATGTGTATATCCAGTGGTATGGTAGCAATCCGCACGTGTCTCCCACAGATTGTTTTTAGTATAGCAACCAATATGAGACGCCCCCTCCACATGTCAATGACAAATAAAGACATACTGTCACTCATAGGGCACTGTGAATAATATGATGTTGTTGTTGTTTTTGACATAACTTAACCCCCCCCCCCCCCCACAAAAAAAAAGAAGAAGGTTTGTACAACAAAATGGAGGTCAAATTGGTCCCGAGAAGTTGAAATGAATGTCATATTGGTTATTATTTTTCAATTTTAACAAATTTTCCAGAATACCATAGGCTTTTTTTTCAAACAAGCGCACACCAAGTTACCAATAATGCATACAGCATTTCCATTTATTTGAAGGCAGGATAAAAGACCATTGCACATAAGATGCCTTGATCACGGGCATAAGTGCCGCGGCCGGGGATCGAACCCCGGACTTTATATGTATAGCCAGACGCCTTAGACCACTCGGCCACGGCACCTCCGGTATTGCCTATGAAGAATGATATACAGCACCTCAATGATTTCTTTTGGGTACCCCCAGCACTCCCGCTTCCCAGGGCCATGCACACATAGCTTAAAGAGATGAAAAAAAATAGAATACTATTATAATCCGTTTCATACTCGTTTCAGATACTGATGACTGTGCAGACGAACCTTGTGACAATGGAGGAACATGTAACGATATGGTCAATGATTACAATTGCTCGTGCCTGCCTGGTTTCATCGGAATAAACTGTGAGATAGGTAACGAATTGGAAACGCTTTCAAAGTTGGGATTCGCGTTCTCGCGTTTTTTATTCTCACTGATTGCATGCAAAAAATTGTCATGATGTACTACCCTATCGTGTGAACATAAAATTGGATTTAAAATAAATCTACCTGTCTTCAATTTTTTTCTATATATTTTTTTCAAAGAAATATCATTGCGAACTTCACCCCTTTTGCACGCAAACTGAAATGAATCCAATCTCTTCTGAATAAAAGCAGTGATTCTTCTTTGCCACTTTTATTCACTTTTTAAACCTGAATTTCAAACTTTCTTTGGTATCATCAGAGCGACTAGAGATCTATAGGTTTTGATACAGAAAACAATAAAATTCAGGAAAAATGGACCCAACCCCTTTGATTGATTGATTGATTTTATTTGTCAGGTAACTATGAAAAAGTACATGAAAATATGAACAGTAGTGTATACCTTGACAGGATGGCCATGAAAGCCGAGATGGCTTATTTCCAATGGGGTCCTTACATCAGTAATTGACAAAAACAATGTACATCTATGAAAAAACACCTATAGAAATCTACAAACGACATCAATTAAGTCTAGACCACTAAAATTACACGAAGAATTGTAAAAAAATATATAAAAAGACAAAAACAAATAAGATTGTCATGAAAAACATTTACGCAAAATATGATTAAAATAATTGTAAAAACAGGATGGGTAAACGATCATTACTTCTAGGTTACATATGAAAATTATACCATAATCAGTTTTTAGGTAGCGCTAAATGCATCGTAACTAATACAAGATTCATCAATCGTAAAACCTAAGATATGAAAAAGTACAAATAAGTTTGACATAAAACTTTCACGCAAACAACAAAAGATGATGAAACAATGTAAAACAAGTTAATTAAATAAATCGTAACTAAATAGTTATATATAAGACTACATGATACACATGAAATTAGAAAGAATATTTGACATTACAGAGTGGGGACATTTTTTAAGTGTTGTTTCAATACTCTTTTAAATTGTGTAAAAGTCTTAACCGATTTAACATGATTAGGGAGGGAATTCCAAAAATGTATACCATTACAATAAAATGTGTTGCCAATTTGACCTTTTCTCATAGGTACAACAAAGTTAAACAGACTATTTCTTGTTTCATGCCCGTGAATATTAGATGACAGTGTAAAGTTTTTTGATATGTAATGATATTCGTTTAAATAGAAAATTTTATGAACATGGTGAAGTATAAGTTGTTGCGACCTCAAGTCTATGCGAAGAAGGCCAGCTTTTTCGATTTCATTCTTCCCAACATGTTTTTTAGTATTATTTTCCCAAAAAATCTTTATGGACCTAACCCCTTTTGCAACAAACCTTAAATGGACCTAACCCCTTTTGAAAAAAGGTGAATTTTTCTTTGTCATTTTTGTTCACTTTTTAATCGGAATTTCAACCTTCGATTGGTATCATCTTATAGAGCTACTAAAAATGTATACGTTGAGACAACAAAAAATCAAATTTGATGAATTATGGGCCTAACCCCATTCAGCAACTGAGCTCTTCATATAAACAAATATCATGTGTATGTATGTATGTATACATACATACATAATATATATATATATATATATATATATATATATATATATATATATATATATATATATATATATATATATATATACATACATATATATATATATATATGTGTGTGTGTCAGGGTGACCAGATTTCACAAAATGATATACGGGACAATCGACAAAAGGATCAACAAAGATACACATTGTAAAGAATTGAAAGGGAGGGTAAACGAAAGAATGAAGGAGAGAAAGAAAAGACAAAAGAAAAGAGATGAATTGAAAAGAAATAAAGAAAAAAATAACTAAAGGGGAAAAAGAAGAGAAAAAAATAAAGAAAGTTAGAATAAAAGAGAGAGAAAAGGTTTTACCTCATTCTTTGAAATGAATATAGAAAGAAAGAAAAAGAAAGGAAGGGAAGATGAATAAATTTGTGAAAGACAAAATAAAGGAGAGAAAGGAAAAAGAAAATAAGAAAAAAGGGTGGAAAGAATGAATGAAGGAAAGAAAGTGTTTCTTTCATTCTTTGGGAGAAAGAAACAAAGAAATTAGAAAACAGGAAGGAATGAAGGAAAACAAGGACGGAAGGAAGGAAGGTAAATAAATGATAAGGGAAAAGAATTAGAAGGAAATATAAAATAGATAATGAAAGAAAGGAGGAAAGAGAGGGAGGAAAGAACATTGGCGGCGGAAGCAAAAAAGTTTTGGGGGTGTCTACCTGAAATGGGATGGACACATGTAAAAAATTGGACAAGTGCCCAAAAAAAATTTGACAAGCAAAAAAAAAAAAAAAGGTAATCAACCTAA
This sequence comes from Lytechinus variegatus, assembly GCF_018143015.1. Classification (NCBI taxonomy): domain Eukaryota; kingdom Metazoa; phylum Echinodermata; class Echinoidea; order Temnopleuroida; family Toxopneustidae; genus Lytechinus; species Lytechinus variegatus. The sequence goes on along the minus strand of NC_054740.1, from coordinate 93,054,346 downwards.
ATTTTAGGGGGGGACAACACACGTTTCAATGGGGGTCCACGTGAATTTAGGGGGGATGCAGGGAAAAAAATTGACAAGTAAAAAACAAAAAAAAAAACTAGAATTTAATTCGTCATGCGGACGAATTAGGTGGTCTGTCATGATTTGTCATTCAGTGTCGGCTGATGTATGAAATAAATCATTTAGATATCATTGATAATCTTGATCGTAGACATCCTAAGAATAAGTTTTGACCATTACTAAATGTGATTATTGATGTGGTGATGACAATCGTCAGACATACATCTTCAAACAGATACATACAAGATAGATGATTATACCTCACGGATCAACACGGCAATGCCGGCATGATCCGGGGAGGTCCGGGATAGTTTTGCCCCAGATGACTGTGAACACGGCATCAACACGGCAGCTTCACACGGATCATGCCGGCAGAGCACGTCGTCAACACGGACCAATACGTCAGCAACACGGACCACCACGTCAGCAACACGGACCTACACGTCAGCAATACGGACGAACACGTCAAATGCGTTATCCATTGAGCTAGCATATTCCCCATAGAGATTACACGTAAGCAAATTTGAGAATTACAATTCCAATTTTGCAAGCGAAATACGGGCATGATCCCGGCATCTGATCAAAAAATGGAGGGCATATTTTCGAAAGCTTAGAATCTCGGCTACAACATACTAAAAGCTCAGGGAAAACTGACAAGAAACAATGGAGATATAGCTCACGAAATAGAGGAATGTCGAATCTAGTTTTGAGAAAAGGTCATGTCCCATAGAGATTACACGCAAAATACATGTGATATGAAAAAAAGTAATTATAATCTGTTTTATCTTGCTAAATTTAAACTTTTATACCTTTAAATTATCATAAAGGATCATGTAAGAAGTGGCAAAAAGAAAAAAAAGTGAAAAAAATTCATCTTGTTCACCCCAGGACTCGAACCCGCGCCCTTTAAGAAGCAGTCAAAGCCACGATATTCCCCATAGAGAATACACGTAAGCAATTTTGAGAATTACAAGTCCAATTTTGCAAGTGAAATACGGGCATGATCCCGGCATCTGATCAAAAAATAAAGGGCACACTACCAAAAGCTTAGAATCTCAGCTACAACATACTACAAGCTTAAGGAAAACTGACAAGAAAAAATGGAGATATGGCTTACGAAATAGCGGAATGTCGAATCTAGTTTTGAGAAAAAGTCATGTCCCATAGAGATTACACGCAAAATGAGGAAAAATGACATGCCTCTTTTTATCGCTGTTTTACGCAATGATGCGTTTCTCAAAACGAAAATTTATGATAACTAAGGAGAAAGAGTACATTCTAAACTACAACATATCGAAATCTGGGCGAAAAACAATCTATATTCGAGAAGTTACAACCAAATTTGCATAAATTTGATGACGTCATTTTTGAAAAAATGAAATTTTTAGTTTAGGCGCCATTTTGATGACGTCACGATATAATTTAGGGACAATGGTGACATGAAATCAAATCTACAACTCATACTCTATCGATATATGAAAAAAAATTGGGGGTCAACGGATTATTTAAAGAGCTACAGTGAATTTTCAATAGGCATGTTTTTGCCCATATATGGCCTATAGTGAGAGCTCGCGCGCACACGTGCTGCAAACTTTAACGGGTGTTAATTTCGGTATTATTTGTCAGAGAGAGCTAAATTGTGTATCAAATTGTTCAAAATTATATTAGCGATGCAATGATGTAAAAAAAACAGTGTTTTTGCACTGCGTAAAGGCATTACGCGCGGAAACGCGCGCGCATCCGTGCGCGCGCGCAAAATTTTGAAATGCTTAGAATGACCTGAAACATACTCTCGTTTGGTCAAAAAGTGATTTTGAGCATTTTTAAATTTTGACGCACGCGTACGCGCGCGTCGTGACCTTCAGGTGACCTTTGATGACATGATTTGATGACCCTTGACCTGAACTTAGTGTGATGTTAATTTGATTGATTTTTGATAATTGATAATGGAGATATGATTGATAATGTGATTTTACAAAATGGCGCCTAGATGACGTCATCATGACCTGATGACCTTGAAAAGCTTCACTGCACGTGTCCATGACAGATCCTATAGATGACATGAAATTCAATGAAATTGATCAAGTCGATTTTGAGATAACTTGGCGACAAGAAAATCCGTAAAAATAAATAAATAAGAAAATTCTGACGAAATTAAGAGGTGATCTGTCATAGACCACCTAAAAAGGATAGAAATTTTTTTTTAGGGGGAACGTCCCCCCACCTACAATTTAGGGGGGGACACGTCCCCCCTCCCCGCTTCCGCCGCCTATGGGAAAGAATGAAGGGAAGAGAGAATGAAAGAAAGAGAAAATAATGGAAGGAGAGAAAGAACGAAAAAAGAGAAAGGGAGAAGGAAGGAAGCAAAGAAAAGTTTAGGAAAGAAAGAATGATTTCAGGAAATAAAAAATGGAAATTTAATAAAGGAAAGTAACAGAAAGAAGGAAAGAAAGACAAATGAACAGAGAGAGAGAGAGAGAGAAAGGTTCAGGAAAAAAAGATCGGAAATAAAGATAGATGGAACAAAAAAAAGGGCAAGTAGGACGGATATAAAGATGAACAAAGAATGTTACAAAAGAAAGAGGAAAAAAGTTCAAACTTCAAGCAAACAAAAAAATCCAGTCATCTAACAAAAATCATAATGATATTTGGTGCTTTTTAATACATTTTTAGAATTTTGAAAAACTAAAATTTCAAAGTGTAATATTGTCAAATTCAAAAATTAGATGATACATAGCGGCATCATACAACAAGATCTAGTTCTGAAAACTCAATAATTTGTTCCACCGATTACATCTCCAAATTACAGTACATGTAGTTTCATTGTTATCTCTGCTTCGTCATCTCTTGGTCATTTGATGAAAATTCATCACTTGTTAATATATTAACTACATTTTGTTCAATATTCTTAAATACGGGACAAATAGGCGTCCCGGGAAGGGTTTGTCGGGACGCCGGGACAAAGGAGCAAAATACGGGACAATCCCGGGAAATACGGGACGTCTGGTCACCCTGGTGTGTGTGTGTGTGTATGTGTTAAGTTATATATCATGTACAACAGCTTTGGCAACTCTTTTTTATTTAAATATTTTGTGATATATTTTCTCTCTCTCTCTATATATATATATATATGTTCAGACTTTTTACACTATATCTGTCAATTCAATTTTAGACTATCGATTCTTCGGCGCTCTATTTCTTTTTCTACCTCATATCTTCCCCTCTATCACCCTTTCTTCTATCTTTCTCCCTTTCTTCTTATAATACTACCTCTCTCACTGGATAATTTTCCACTAACTTTCTATCTAATGTTTGATTTGTTTTGCTAGCCCTGTGTCCTGAAGGTAATCTCCTATGTATGGAAGGATCCACCTGCTATCCATCATCATGGCGATGTGATGGTCTTCTTGATTGTCCAGATGGATCAGACGAATATAATTGTAGTATGTACACTATTCCATCTTACACATTCTGTGCTAGATATTGGGTCCTGTTGAAAATACATTATTATAGAGAACTAGGGGAGTTATTTAACCTGAAAGACCAAGGCCAGTCCCGAGTTTCTAATGTTAAACAAGTTTGACGCAACTCGCCCACGTGACGACGTAAACCCGTTCATTGACATTGAATAACGCCTTATTTACGAATGAATAGAACATAGTACTCGCTGTATCACAGTCGCTTATAATCGAGTAATCAAAATCCTCAACAATTTTGTCTGCTTGAAAAGTTTTTTAATTTTTCACACAATGACTAATAGTATTGTAACACATTTGGTGCTTCATATTCCACTGATTCGTGACGTTATTTGTATACCCTAAAGTTAAAGGACGACTTTACGAAACATTCGGGTTGTGCAAATGAAAGATAACGTATTATTAGATGCTGGTGATATAATCTGCCAGTAATTTTAATTAATAAGTAATCGCAATGAACATCTGTTATTGAATGCTCTAAGTGACGGAATAAAAGGCATTGTCACCAAACGCTCGCCCTTATGATCTCTTACATGGTAGTCAATATTACCTAGTCAGTATACCAGCCGAAGCTTCTGAAAATAGTGCTAGGCTTACTCCCCAGTCGTTCCTAGTCGGGCTTTCGGTAATTTAAATAATGCGATATTTTGTGTCGGGGAGGGGTGGGGAGGAGGAGAGGGGCAACCACTGATAAAACAAATCGTAAAGTTGGTGACCCTACATTTAACGACCATACTTATCCTTTATCTCCTTAAATAGCTAGATGAATATATGGAATCTGTTATACAATATCCCAAGGGCATCCTTTCAATTAAACTTAATTTATTTGGGCTCCGTAGGGAGAAGTACGTTATTTCAAACCATCATGAATAGTATCACATTTCTCCAGGTATATAATGCTATTTATACAGGGCGGTGATTATTTTAAAAACAGGTACGATGATAATAAAGATATCTTTAATTTTAATACAGTCGCGGATTCATTCTTTTTATATTTTTCTAATTTTTTATGTATATAAAAAACAAGTGCACACCTAATTACCAATAATGCATATAGCATTTTCATTTATTTGAAAGCTGGATAAAAGATCATTGTAGTTGTACATTAAATGACTTGCTCACGTATGGGCTTAGGTGCCGCGGCCGGAAATCGAACCGCGGACTTTCCATGTATAGCCAGGCGCCTTACACCACTCGGCCACGGCACCTTCCCTAATAATCGTTGATAACAATAACAATTGGCAAAGATTGTACGGCGCTGGCTCGATTGCGCATGACCAAATAAATTGAGGCAATTTTGCTTGGAGTCATTTGTAAAGAATAGTAATGCATGATACCACAAACAATCATATGGTGGACGTTTCGTGTGTTATATGTAAGGGAATTGTAATAAAAAGAATATTCACTGGATCACTTTAAAATTATGTTCTTCCTAAATATCATGGAAAGAGTTTGAGAGCTCAAAATGATTATTTCAATTTTATCTCACATTATTCATAAGTGATCGGTTCATTCGGGAATAGAAGGGATATAAGAGAGTAAGCAAAGACAAATTCGGATCTATCTGTAAGTACAATGTTACACCCATGTGCACTGAACTGAAGTGAAATCTAATGTCGATTTAAATAAGTGTTTGGTACCGCAAAATCGTAAAATAGCCTTAAAACTGACATATTGAAGCTTTTCGACATGCACTCATCGTACTAGAATCGCATCAATGACTAGAACGCTGGAGCGAAACAATATACAGTATAATAGAACCGAAAGAGACGATGGACACCAAACGGGGAACCGCGATTGGCTGTCACGGTAAAAAATTTAGGCTTAGTATCAGCCGTTTTTAAGGCTATTTTATGATAATGTCGATTTCGATATCATTTGCCTAACATGCCTAATGATATTTTTCTTGTTACGTCATACAGGCATATTTCACCGACGGACAGTATAGCGGACCGTGACCCGGAGGAGACATAGCATTGGGGGGAGGGGGGGGGGGGCACTGCATTGTTTGTGAACAATGCTGTGCCCCCCAAAGCATTGTCTCCTCCGGGTCACGGTCCGCCACTGCCGACGGATCCAGACACCATTTTGAGTAGGGGCCTATAGTTTCCAAAAGAAACAGTTTCATAACCATCAACATAATTTTCACTTACATCAATTTTCAAGAATGCCATAGATTGCAGTCCCTTGAACTATTTTTTTTCGGACCCATTGTAATAATAATAATAATAATAATAATAATAAAGGTATATTTACCCAGGGTAGCCACTTCAGTTCCGAAAACTGTTCTCCCAGCGGGCCCTGCTATTATTACCCGGCTAAGCTAGGCTACCTTCTCGGTGCACACAGCTTTTTGAGGAATTACTTCCTGCCGGTACCCATTTACCTCACCTGGGTCGAGTGCAGCACAATGTGGATAAATTTCTTGCTGAAGGAAATTACGCCATGGCTGGGATTCGAACCCACGACCCTCTGTTTCAAAGTCCGAAGACTAATCCACTGGGCCACAAGTGATCTAAGTGATGTAATCAAATAATGAGAAAAGAAGATGACTGTTCTTTTAGGACAGACCCCTCCCTGAGTGAGACCATTGTGTTGCATGGCGATTTATAAACACTATTCATTAAATTTTCTGCTATCCAGGTAAATTTGAGTGTGAACCTGGTCAGATGAAGTGTGCAAATGATAAGCAGTGTATTCTACCTGACTGGCTTTGTGATAATTACACTCATTGCTCTGATGGAAGTGACGAGACTGCATGTGGTATGTATATCCACTTTAAAGGACAGGTCCACCCCAACTAAAAGTTGATTTGAATAAAAAAAAAATCCAACAAACATAACACTGAAAATTTCATCAAAATCGGATGAAAAATAAGAGAGTTATGACAATTGAAAGCGTCGCTTAATTTTACAAACAGTTATATGCACATCCTGATCGGTATGCGATTGAGGAGACTGGTGATGTCATGCACTCGCTGTTTCTTTTATATTTTATTATATGAAATATAAAATATTATAATTTTCTCCTCGTTGTCTAGTGAAACAACGATTAACCCCTCCCTGAACATGTTGAATTAGCATTGTTTAATACCATATGGTTCAGTCAACTTGGTACTTATTTGTCAAGTATGTAAAGAATTAAATGTTTCATAATTCAAACAATAAAAAAAGAAATAGTGAGTGATGGACATTATCGACTGACTCATTTGCATGACACTGAGTTGTGCATATAACTGTGAAAAACAAGTGAAACTTCAAAATGCCATAACTTTCTTATTTTACATCCGATTTTAATGAAATTTTCAGCGTTATGCTAGTTTGATTCTACTCTATTTATTTAAATCAACATTTTTCTGTGGTCGTCTTGACCTTAAATGATACTAATACACGTATAACAATTATAACCTGCTATTTACAATTCAAGATGGAAGTCTTTAGCCTCGTTCAGATACGGGATCCAAGTCGGAGTAAAATTTTGTTGTGCATGGATTAAATTCCAAAAATATTTCTTGTATCCCCACCAGGAAAAAGGCTGCTTTGACCGGAGGAATGGTCAGAGGAAGCCCAGTCGGAGGAAATGTCGGAGTAGTTCCGTCTGAGTAGAGTTACTCCGACCTTGCTCCGACCAAGATACTTTTAATGATTTCCAAGAGCTCTTACGTTCTTGTACTGCTGCAATTTTAGAAACTTGTATTTTTAGAAATTTGCATTCTTAAAAATTCCGGATCAGAAATCAATTGGGGTCACTATCCTTCCCAGGTCATTTCGACCCTGTCTTTGTCTCATCTGGCGTCATTCCGGGTAATTTTATGACCCAAACAAACTGGATCCCAGGTACAATGTGATCCGGTATTATAAAGAGTGTTTAGAAGAAAGCTGCGCGACCGAGGGAGGAACATCATGTTTATATCAAATTGAAAGAAAAAACATGAAATCTCTTTATTGCCGTCTTTATTGGCCTATCCATTTTAATGATATACCGGCACATTTCATCGTCAATTATCTTCCTTTCATCATTTATGATGTTGGTCAATGATATAGACTTACCCTTTAGTTTGTCAAAAATATCAAATTGAAAGAAAAAACATGAAATCTCTTTATTGCCGTCTTTATTGGCCTATCCATTTTAATGATATACCGGCACATTTCATCGTCAATTATCTTCCTTTCATCATTTATGATGTTGGTCAATGATATAGACTTACCCTTTAGTTTGTCAAAAATAATGCTAAGCCAAATGATAAGCTAAATCGGCCGAACCATAATTTTTAGCTGTATTATACTCATATTTTATGCTGCAGTTTCCATTCATTTTCCTTACAGTCTATGATCCATTTAACATGTACCATGGCGAGACGGACGTTTTCTGGGATTTCTGCCATGACCTGAATGGAACAAGATGCCTTCATGAAAGTGTTTGTTTTTTCTCACATCAAGAATGTGATGGACATACAGCGTGTCCAAACCACCATGATGAGTGGTTCTGTAAGTAGAGATGCCTAATGTAGAATAATAAACGAGAACATATATACTTCCAAATATCTATCTTTCATTGGTGCTGAACAAAAGATTCAAACATTTAATAATTCGGAAACTATGCGAGATCTCGTTATTTCTTTCTAGACGGTTTTGTAGCATTCTTCATGTTCATGCTGATAACTCTTTGTTGAACTAATTCAGTAGCGAGATATTGAGAAAAAGAACATGTTAGATATCTTGCTATGATTTGGGGAATCTGTAGGAGATTTGAAAGTTAGATTGGCATTAGAAACTGAAAAAATTTCGGTCGAAAATATTTTTCTTTTACCAATGTCCGCGCTCATAGGAAGGAACTTTCGGTTGAAGGTTGTACTTTTAATACACATAGTGAAAACAATGACCAATTTCTTGTCAAACCACCAATAGATAATCAAAAGTTTGACCATTAGTTGAATGAAATCTAGAGTTTCACAATTTTCTAAATTATGATATACATCTATGATTAAATAATGTTAATGAGAATAATTCATACACAGGTTTGTTACGATCAAATAATGTGACATCACTTTAAAAGATAAGTTATTGTCCTTGAGGGAAGAAATTCAGGTTTCTGGTATGCAAAAAAAAACTCGATATTATATAGACAGGCTCCTTTATTTCATATAAAAAAATTCTTCATTATCTTCTTTTACAGGTTGTCCTGAGGGTCAAGTGCGGTGTAAAACAGTAGACAAGTGCTATTCTATATTTGGTATGTGCAATGGTGTATACGACTGTCCCGATCAAAGCGATGAAGAATGTGACTTTGGGGATTATTTATAATAAGCAGTCGGATAGTGTATTCAGCCCTCTCTCGTCTATTAGTGACCAATCAATTTTACATCACATTATTGTATATCAGCAAGTTCTGCTTCATATCAGGGAGGAGAGATTGCATGGAAGTTCTTATGTTTTGATGATTCCAGAGAATGCCTCATATTTATTTTAAAGATTTGATTATTTTTCAAACAGTATCTGCAAATATTCTCGAAAACAAATTGTAAGCGTGACATTGGTTCAAATGTGCATTGATCTTTTGTAATAAAAACTCTCGGGCTAATTACGTGAAGTTACATTACCATCTTACACTCCCTTCTCTTTATAAGAAAAAGGAATCGAGGACAGTGACAATATTTCCCTTCAACCCTCGCTTTCCATTGAAAAGAGATCGATTCTATGTATCATGCATGCATAAGCAAACATGAGTCATTCCCCATACCACGATAGCAAATTTTTAGATGTATGTTTCACGCTGTTCTATATTACTTTTCACTAACTCATTTCACACCCTGACCGTTTCTTATATCGGTGCCGGATGAGCAAACTTCCGTTTGATGAATAAAGATCAAAATATATTCAATTTATTGAAAAAAGTAAATAAATCGATAGAATATTTACATGATAGCTGCTTTGTATTATCAAATGTGAGAGCTAAATAATTGATCGCACTATAAATTCGAACAAAAACGCTCAAAATGTTATTCGAAGATAAGCCATCTTGGATTTTGGACATACTCAACCACTGACTGTCATTATTACCTGTCTCAATGTATTAGTTGACTCTTGAATCATATTCCTCAAGCGTAAAATAAACGAACTATGTCGGTTTTGAAGTAGTAGCAGCCATTTTATACTCCATTTTTCCTCAAACCTTCGGTATTAATTATTATCATTTTTAATGCTATATTTGCAGTTACCTTTTTGTCAGGGTGAACCTCCCCTTTGAAAGCCATTTTGAAAACAACCACTTTTTCCTGACGCGGATTTTGGTAGTATGATTTTTAGAATGTTTTTCCTGGGGTCAAATACTATCAGAAACAGTTGAAAAAAAAACTTCTGTTGCAATTAGTGTGGGGTAAAACCATAATTGACCCGACTAGAACCGAATGCGTCCCATATCATAACCCTCTTCAATATTAAAAAAATATATTTATTGTTGTGCGCCATCTTTTGACGACTTCAAAATAGTAATGACAGATCAACAGATAACAATTTGATAATAATTTACAGCGCATCAATATAAATTTATGGAGGCGATATCAAGAAATTATGAATAAACAAATTTAGCAGTGGAGTTTACAAAAATATGAAAGAACAATTTTCAGGTTTCCATTGATATCTTACATTTGCCTCTACCAGTACGCATAACTCAACCAATCGAAATTTTTGTCGAAGTTATGGCAAGTATCACTTTCACCCAGTTGAGTCATTGCTTTCTTACTGAGCATGGTCATTATAAAGACTTCAAAGGCTGTGTTATTGAAGGCACTGCTGAAAAGGTTGCTTCTTCCATGGACCATGCTTCTTCTGACGGATTGATAAGGCTCCATGCATTTTACCCGTTTAACCCTAAAAGAATTTTTTTGGGGAAAAAAGAGTCTGTACATGTAGCCTGTCAAATCAATTCATTCAGCCATAGAGCTATCAACTCTGTTAATAGCTCCATGATTCAGCCATGGGTTGTGTCTATCTTGGGCAAAAATTTGCTCTTTCATATTCATTAACCTCTAAACATCAAAACCATGTTATAGTGACGATAATAAAGAGGATGATACCGTTACGACTATTACTAGAAACTGACTAATACTGATTTACGACGACGGCTATGATGATGACGACCATCATTATCATCATCGTCATCATCATCATCGCCATCATTATCATTACTACCACTACTAACACGACTTCCACTATTACATTACTACTATTGCTACTACTACTACTACTACTACTACTACTACTACTACTACTACTACTACTACTACTACTACTACTACTACTACTACTACTACTACTACTACTACTACTACTACTACTACTACTACTACTACTACTACTACTTCTACTTCTACTACTACTACTACTACTACTGCTGCTGCTGCTACTACTATTACTACTACTACTACTACTACTACTACTACTACTACTACTACTACTACTACTACTACTATTACTACTACTACTACTACTACTACTACTACTACTACTACTACTACTACTACTACTTCTACTTCTACTCCTACTTTTACTTTTACTTCTACTACTACTACTACTACTACTAGAGCGTTGTAGCCTAGTGGATTATTCTCCAGACTTTGAAAAAGAGGGTCGTGGGTTCAAATCCCAGCCATGGCGTAGTTTCCTTCAGCAAGATATTAATCTCCGGTGTGCTGCACTCGGCACTGCACAGGTGAGGTAAATGGGTACCGGCAAGAAACAATTCCTCAAAAATCTGTGTGCACCTGAATCGGTAGCCTAGCTTAGCCGCGGTAATAATAGTATGGCCCGCTGGGAGAACAGTTTTCGAAACTGAAGTGGCCAGCCTGGGTAAATATACCGTTATTATGATGATGATGATTACTACTACTACTACTACTACTACTACTACTACTACTACTACTACTACTACTACTACTACTATACTTCAACTACTACTACTGCTGCTACTACTTCAACTACTACTGCTACTACTACTGCTACTGCTACTACTACTACTACTACTACCACTACTGCTGCTGCTGATATTTGTACATTTTGTATAAAAAATGCAGTTTGAAATATTCTATATTTTATGTAATTTCTTGAAGCATTTTACTCATTTATACGATATGACTATCGACAAATCATTCCGCAATTATAAAGAATTCTAAAACAAAAGAAAACGAATCTAGATAGACCTTGTGCTTCTATCCAGTATATTACTTATTTAAACGCATACATTACTTTCAATTATTTCATGAATGGTGCTCCTATCTTGAATCACCTGGCTGTTTCCAGCTTTATTATCTTATCAAATCTTAGATTAATCTATTATTGCCGATAATTGACCAAACAACAACAAAAGTTTTTGTGAGCCAGTGGTTGCATTTATGTTTTAAACGTTCGTAAATGGAAACACATTTTATTTGTATATAATGAAATATATCAATTATTTATTTTGTCATACGATGCTGTTAATTACTTATGTTGTTATTTATTTTCACACCTATTTCAGTAACATCAACACAAATTATCATTTTTGCAAATAGTTAATGAGTGCATTGTTATGCTAATGTATTACATACATGTACATTAAGATTTATTGTATATAGGTGCTAATCTAAAAGTGAAAGACGATTACTACTCAAAGTATGGAAATAAATAAGTTGAATGTGTTAGGATATATATTCCTTAAATCTTATAATTTAAAATCTCACACATTACTTTTACATACTTATACATTGCTTTATCTTTGTCACCATGCTCACACACACCATTAACCCGTTGAGTACTGAATTCTGTCATTCCATGCAGTATATTAAACATGGATCAGCTACTCCCAGAAGGCAATAGGTTAAGTCGCATTGTTTGATTTGGTTCAGTTTATTGTCTGTACGATGATTAGTTCAATGATACTGAAGCTTATTTAGCATTCAAACTAAATTATTTTAACTTGTTATCATTTTGTTGTTGGTTGATAATTATTACAATTAAACGAGTTCTTTGAAGTATATTAGCATTATTAATTTTCTGCAGACATATAATGGTGGAAATTGAGGTTATGAGATAAAAAAAACTTGTGATTATATATAATGTTTGTTACTTTACCTCAAATTATTGAGTGTATATTTATGTGTACCTATAGTATCAGGGTGATGTATTCCATTAATTTGTGAGAGATAAATAAAAGCTATCCTTGGATATCTATTCAATGTCAACGACTGTCGTCTTCTTTTATCAAAATATCGTTAAATGAATGAATAAAATGACAAAATAACACTTAATGGTTACGCATGCCTGAAATCAATATAAATTGTATAAACCTTAGTAAAGTTAAGGAAGCAAAACGCAGAAATTTGATTGAAATGTGAAAGAAAAGCACAGTTGTTGCATTCTTCAAAATTTGCATTATTTAGGGGAAACTGTAAGCATTAGCCATGCAATTAGTCATTGCCCCCTTGGGCCTCTCAATCCAGTCCATATGTGTATCTATAATATAATTTCTTAAATACAATTTCATAAGCTTGTTCACTGCACAATATCCATCCAAATGCCTCATCTAAATAATATAGAACTTAAATATCCCAACTGTATTATAAATTTCTTCTGATTTCGTAAATTTGTCCATATTGCTTGTTTAATTGTACTACAATTTGTTAAAATCACAGTAATTTTTGGCCGGAGAACTACTTTGAATAGAATATGAAAATTTCGCCTGAATTAATTGACTATTAGATAAACATGGTCACTATTTCTGTTCAAAATATTAATTTGGAACATTATTATTTTTCATGTTCCAGATGGATAATATCGCAAGACAAGATATCCTTCAGTCTTCCTATTAATTAAGCACTTTGCTGATAAAATTCGTTTTATACAAACTAAACAAAATTTCCGATTCCGATTTGACCCGAA